>NC_079198.1:5445141-5567188 GCF_029499605.1 Hyla sarda | reverse complement strand
CATGAGAATACATTTATTGTTTGTCTTCTTTCTTTTTCTTCTGCGTATATGACAGATATACCTATTGTGTATAATTGGAGCTATATATGTTAAAGGAGTAGTGCAGTAAAAAATAACTTATCCCCTATCCAAAGGATTG
Organism: Hyla sarda; assembly: GCF_029499605.1. NCBI lineage: Eukaryota > Metazoa > Chordata > Amphibia > Anura > Hylidae > Hyla > Hyla sarda. The sequence goes on along the minus strand of NC_079198.1, from coordinate 5,567,049 downwards.
GGGATAAGTTATAGATCGCAGGGGGGTCTGACCGCTGGGACCCGGCAGTCTGCTGGAAGCGGCTGTTCCGACCCCACAGCAAGCCGTGGCCGACACACCCTCCATGTATCTCTATGGTATATACACCAATATAACTTACTATACTTTACTGCATTTTAAAGGGGTACTCCGTTGGAAAACTTTTTTTTTTTTTAATCAATTGGCGCCAGAACGTTAAACAGATTTGTAAATAACTTCTATAAAAAAAATCTTAAGCCTTCCATTTCTCTTCTGTCCTGACCACAGTGCTCTCTGCTGACATCATGACCACAGTGCTCTCTGCTGACATCTCTGTCCATTTAAGGAACTGTCCAGAACAGCATATGTTTTCTATGGGGATTTTCTCCTACTCAGGACAGTTCCTAAAATGGACAGAGATGTCAGCAGAGAGCATTGTGCTCATGACAGAAGAGAGCTCTGTGTTCCAAAAAGAAAATAATTTCCTCTGTAGTATTCAGCAGCTAATAAGTACTGGAAGGATTAAGATTTTTTTTTTTTAAATAGAAGTAATTTACAAATCTATTTAAACTTTCTGCCACCAGTTGATAAAAATTAATTAATTAATTAATTAATTAATTAATTTAAAAAAAATTGAAAAGTTTTCCATCGGAGTACGCCTTTAAAAGGAGATGAAGGATAGAGGATAAGTTATAGATCATGGTGGGTCCGACTGCTGGGACCCCCCACGATCTCCTGAACGGGGGCCCCAGCACTCTGCTGGAAGAGGGCATCCCATAGAGATACATGGAAGGGGCGTGTCGGCCGCAGCTTCCTGCGGGGGTCAGACTCCTGGGGCCCCGTTCAGCGGTCAGACCCCCCCATTATCAATAACTTATCCCCTATCCTTTGGGGATTGATTATCTTGTAGAACACAAAGGGGCGATTCATTTAATAGATTTATTAAAAGTTACCTTTTAATACAGTTGTTACAGTGATATTTTAATACTATAGTATTACATTGATCAGTATGAACAAAAACGAATGACTGCCCATACAACTGCCCTAGTCTCATAGATCTGAAAAAATAAAAAAATAAAAAAATTTTAAATCCAAAAAACTTCACAGATTTGTAAATTACTTCTAATCCAAATCCTTCCAGTACTTAGCTGCTGTATAATAATACACAGGAAGTTCTTTTCTTTTTGACTAAAAACGCTACCAATAAAAAACTAAAAGTTGGTAGGTTCCTCCCATGGGCAGTACCACAACTAAAAGACCCAAGTTGCGGTACAAATTACGTGTCTTACCGCAATTTGCGATTTCAGCCATTTACAGCAAGAATTAGATTGCAGTAATTAGCCGCAACGTGAGAACACAGCCTCAAATATCCCCTTTTTTTTTTTTTTTTATTTATTTATTTTTCTTGCCATCATACAATTCTACTAAGTGACGTAAGGATTGAAAAAAATAAAAAAATAAAAAATAAAAAAATAAAATAAATAAAAAACACGACTCTAATGTGACCATCATATCATCCGCTTATCCTAAAGGTTCACATACTTTTACCACTCACTGATCTGCGATATCGGATCCATAAATAAATGATCAGGACCTATATATTTTTGACTTTTGTTTGATTTGGTTCTTTATCTGCTTTTAGAACTTCTGATGTAGATTTAGGTGAAGTTTATGCAGAAATATAGAAAAACCATCAAGCAATACTGTACCTGTGCCGCCAGTGTAAAATGCCCTATAGCAGTGGTCTCAAACTGTGGCCCTCCAGATGTTGCAAAACTTCAACTCCTAGCATGCCCGGACAGCCGTTGGCTGTCCGGGCATGCTGGGAGTTGAAGTTTTGCAACATCTGGAGGGCCACAGTTTGAGACCACTGTTCTATACCCATTGTGCCAGAGTAGTCAAGAGATCCGAGAAGATCCGTCTGCCGTAGGGAGGAGAGCAGGGAGCCCGGTGTGGAGTATGGCAGACATTTACCTGGTGTGCTGCTGGAGATGAGAGAGCTGGCGGAAGGATTTCTCACAGTACGAGCAGTGATAGGGCTTCACCCCCAGGTGGATGCGCAGATGCTGCGCTAGGTATGAAGCGTTGGCGAAGGACTTGGAGCAGTGCGGGCACTTGTGAGGTTTGGCCTCGGTGTGAGACTTCGAGTGAATCTGCATCTCAGACTTGGTGAAGAAGGTCAAAGGGCAAACTTTACACCTAGGAGGCAAAGAGAAAATAAAATAATACGGTAAAAGGGCAACGCTGCAGCCACAACACTACAAGTAAACGTCTCGTCTCTACAGCTACAATAGAACCCACAACTACACTGGTGAACACCGACACTGTATGCACAGCATACCCCCTTACAGCTAACTGCCAGGGCCCTATTTAGGAGATTGCAGGGGGTCCCAGCAGTCGGACCCCCCCCCCCCCCCCCCCCCCCCCGCAATCTATAACTTATCCCCTGAGCTGCAACACAGCGTCATTAATGATCAGAAACACAACCTCTGATATCACCACATGAGACTCCATAATACTGGTCAATGATCAGCACATGACTAACACCTCTATACAAGACCCCACAATACTGGTCAATGATCAGCACATGACTAACATCTCTATACAAGACCCCACAATACTGATCAATGATCAGCACATGACTAACACCTCTATACAAGACCCCGCAATACTGGTCAATGATCAGCACATGACTAACATCTCTATACAAGACCCCACAATACTGATCAATGATCAGCACATGACTAACATCTCTATACAAGACCCCACAATACTGATCAATGATCAGCACATGACTAACACCTCTATACAAGACCCCACAATACTGATCAATGATCAGCACATGACCAACACCTCTATACAAGACTCCACAATACTGATCAATGATCAGCACATGACTAACATCTCTATACAAGACCCCACAATACTGATCAATGATCAGCACATGACTAACACCTCTATACAAGACCCCACAATACTGGTCAATGATCAGCACATGACTAACATCTCTATACAAGACTCCACAATACTGATCAATGATCAGCACATGACTAACACCTCTATACAAGACCCCGCAATACTGATCAATGATCAGCACATGACCAACATCTCTATACAAGACTCCACAATACTGATCAATGATCAGCACATGACCAACATCTCTATACAAGACCCCACAATACTGATCAATGATCAGCACATGACCAACATCTCTATACAAGACCCCACAATACTGATCAATGATCAGCACATGACCAACATCTATACAAGACCCCACAATACTGATCAATGATCAGCACATGACCAACATCTCTATACAAGACTCCACAATACTGATCAATGATCAGCACATGACCAACATCTCTATACAAGACCCCACAATACTGATCAATGATCAGCACATGACCAACATCTCTATACAAGACTCCACAATACTGATCAATGATCAGCACATGACCAACATCTCTATACAAGACCCCACAATACTGATCAATGATCAGCACATGACCAACATCTCTATACAAGACTCCACAATACTGATCAATGATCAGCACATGACTAACATCTCTATACAAGACTCCACAATACTGATCAATGATCAGCACATGAACAACCTCTATACAAGACTCCACAATACTGATCAATGATCAGCACATGACCAACATCTCTATACAAGACCCCACAATACTGGTCAATGATCAGACACATGACCAACCTCTATACAAGACCCCACAATACTGATCAATGATCAGCACATGACTAACATCTCTATACAAGACCCCACAATACTGATCAATGATCAGCACATGACCAACCTCTATACAAGACCCCACAATACTGATCAATGATCAGCACATGACTAACACCTCTATACAAGACCCCACAATACTGATCAATGATCAGCACATGACCAACATCTCTATACAAGACCCCACAATACTGATCAATGATCAGCACATGACCAACATCTCTATACAAGACTCCACAATACTGGTCAATGATCAGCACATGACTAACATCTCTATACAAGACCCCACAATACTGATCAATGATCAGCACATGACCAACATCTCTATACAAGACTCCACAATACTGATCAATGATCAGCACATGACTAACATCTCTATACAAGACTCCACAATACTGATCAATGATCAGCACATGACCAACACCTCTATACAAGACTCCACAATACTGATCAATGATCAGCACATGACCAACATCTCTATACAAGACTCCACAATACTGATCAATGAGCAGCACATGACCAACACCTCTATACAAGACCCCACAATACTGATCAATGATCAGACACATGACTAACACCTCTATACAAGACCCCACAATACTGGTCAATGATCAGCACATGACTAACATCTCTATACAAGACTCCACAATACTGATCAATGATCAGCACATGACTAACACCTCTATACAAGACCCCGCAATACTGATCAATGATCAGCACATGACCAACATCTCTATACAAGACTCCACAATACTGATCAATGATCAGCACATGACCAACATCTCTATACAAGACCCCACAATACTGATCAATGATCAGCACATGACCAACATCTCTATACAAGACCCCACAATACTGATCAATGATCAGCACATGACCAACATCTATACAAGACCCCACAATACTGATCAATGATCAGCACATGACCAACATCTCTATACAAGACTCCACAATACTGATCAATGATCAGCACATGACCAACATCTCTATACAAGACCCCACAATACTGATCAATGATCAGCACATGACCAACATCTCTATACAAGACTCCACAATACTGATCAATGATCAGCACATGACCAACATCTCTATACAAGACTCCACAATACTGATCAATGATCAGCACATGACTAACATCTCTATACAAGACTCCACAATACTGATCAATGATCAGCACATGAACAACCTCTATACAAGACTCCACAATACTGATCAATGATCAGCACATGACCAACATCTCTATACAAGACCCCACAATACTGGTCAATGATCAGACACATGACCAACCTCTATACAAGACCCCACAATACTGATCAATGATCAGCACATGACTAACATCTCTATACAAGACCCCACAATACTGATCAATGATCAGCACATGACCAACCTCTATACAAGACCCCACAATACTGATCAATGATCAGCACATGACTAACACCTCTATACAAGACCCCACAATACTGATCAATGATCAGCACATGACCAACATCTCTATACAAGACCCCACAATACTGATCAATGATCAGCACATGACCAACATCTCTATACAAGACTCCACAATACTGGTCAATGATCAGCACATGACTAACATCTCTATACAAGACCCCACAATACTGATCAATGATCAGCACATGACCAACATCTCTATACAAGACTCCACAATACTGATCAATGATCAGCACATGACTAACATCTCTATACAAGACTCCACAATACTGATCAATGATCAGCACATGACCAACACCTCTATACAAGACTCCACAATACTGATCAATGATCAGCACATGACCAACATCTCTATACAAGACTCCACAATACTGATCAATGAGCAGCACATGACCAACACCTCTATACAAGACCCCACAATACTGATCAATGATCAGACACATGACTAACACCTCTATACAAGACCCCACAATACTGGTCAATGATCAGACACATGACCAACCTCTATACAAGACCCCACAATACTGATCAATGATCAGCACATGAACAACCTCTATACAAGACCCCACAATACTGATCAATGATCAGCACATGACTAACATCTCTATACAAGACCCCACAATACTGATCAATGATCAGCACATGACCAACCTCTATACAAGACCCCACAATACTGATCAATGATCAGCACATGACTAACACCTCTATACAAGACCCCACAATACTGATCAATGATCAGCACATGACCAACATCTCTATACAAGACTCCACAATACTGGTCAATGATCAGCACATGACTAACATCTCTATACAAGACCCCACAATACTGATCAATGATCAGCACATGACCAACATCTCTATACAAGACCCCACAATACTGGTCAATGATCAGACACATGACCAACATCTCTATACAAGACCCCACAATACTGATCAATGATCAGACACATGACCAACATCTCTATACAAGACCCCACAATACTGATCAATGATCAGACACATGACTAACACCTCTATACAAGACCCCACAATACTGATCAATGATCAGCACATGACCAACCTCTATACAAGACCCCACAATACTGATCAATGATCAGCACATGACCAACATCTCTATACAAGACCCCACAATACTGATCAATGATCAGCACATGACTAACATCTCTATACAAGACCCCACAATACTGGTCAATGATCAGACACATGACCAACATCTCTATACAAGACCCCACAATACTGATCAATGATCAGCACATGACCAACACCTCTATACAAGACTCCACAATACTGATCAATGATCAGCACATGACCAACCCCTATACAAGACCCCACAATACTGGTCAACGATCAGCACATAACCAACACCTCTATACAAGACCCCACAATACTGATCAATGATCAGCACATGACCAACATCTCTATACAAGACCCCACAATACTGGTCAACGATCAGCACATGACCAACATCTCTATACAAGACCCCACAATACTGATCAATGATCAGCACATGACTAACATCTCTATACAAGACCCCACAATACTGATCAATGATCAGCACATGACTAACACCTCTATACAAGACCCCGCAATACTGGTCAATGATCAGCACATGACTAACATCTCTATACAAGACTCCACAATACTGATCAATGATCAGCACATGACTAACATCTCTATACAAGACCCCACAATACTGATCAATGATCAGCACATGACTAACACCTCTATACAAGACCCCACAATACTGGTCAATGATCAGCACATGACTAACATCTCTATACAAGACTCCACAATACTGATCAATGATCAGCACATGACTAACACCTCTATACAAGACCCCGCAATACTGATCAATGATCAGCACATGACTAACACCTCTATACAAGACCCCGCAATACTGATCAATGATCAGCACATGACCAACATCTCTATACAAGACTCCACAATACTGATCAATGATCAGCACATGACCAACATCTCTATACAAGACCCCACAATACTGATCAATGATCAGCACATGACCAACATCTCTATACAAGACCCCACAATACTGATCAATGATCAGCACATGACCAACATCTATACAAGACCCCACAATACTGATCAATGATCAGCACATGACCAACATCTCTATACAAGACTCCACAATACTGATCAATGATCAGCACATGACCAACATCTCTATACAAGACCCCACAATACTGATCAATGATCAGCACATGACCAACATCTCTATACAAGACTCCACAATACTGATCAATGATCAGCACATGACCAACATCTCTATACAAGACCCCACAATACTGATCAATGATCAGCACATGACCAACATCTCTATACAAGACTCCACAATACTGATCAATGATCAGCACATGACTAACATCTCTATACAAGACTCCACAATACTGATCAATGATCAGCACATGAACAACCTCTATACAAGACTCCACAATACTGATCAATGATCAGCACATGACCAACATCTCTATACAAGACCCCACAATACTGGTCAATGATCAGACACATGACCAACCTCTATACAAGACCCCACAATACTGATCAATGATCAGCACATGAACAACCTCTATACAAGACCCCACAATACTGATCAATGATCAGCACATGACTAACATCTCTATACAAGACCCCACAATACTGATCAATGATCAGCACATGACCAACCTCTATACAAGACCCCACAATACTGATCAATGATCAGCACATGACCAACATCTCTATACAAGACCCCACAATACTGATCAATGATCAGCACATGACCAACATCTCTATACAAGACTCCACAATACTGGTCAATGATCAGCACATGACTAACATCTCTATACAAGACCCCACAATACTGATCAATGATCAGCACATGACCAACATCTCTATACAAGACTCCACAATACTGATCAATGATCAGCACATGACTAACATCTCTATACAAGACTCCACAATACTGATCAATGATCAGCACATGACTAACATCTCTATACAAGACTCCACAATACTGATCAATGATCAGCACATGACCAACACCTCTATACAAGACTCCACAATACTGATCAATGATCAGCACATGACCAACACCTCTATACAAGACTCCACAATACTGATCAATGATCAGCACATGACCAACATCTCTATACAAGACTCCACAATACTGATCAATGAGCAGCACATGACCAACACCTCTATACAAGACCCCACAATACTGATCAATGATCAGACACATGACTAACACCTCTATACAAGACCCCACAATACTGGTCAATGATCAGACACATGACCAACCTCTATACAAGACCCCACAATACTGATCAATGATCAGCACATGAACAACCTCTATACAAGACCCCACAATACTGATCAATGATCAGCACATGACTAACATCTCTATACAAGACCCCACAATACTGATCAATGATCAGCACATGACCAACCTCTATACAAGACCCCACAATACTGATCAATGATCAGCACATGACTAACACCTCTATACAAGACCCCACAATACTGATCAATGATCAGACACATGACTAACACCTCTATACAAGACCCCACAATACTGATCAATGATCAGCACATGACTAACACCTCTATACAAGACCCCACAATACTGATCAATGATCAGACACATGACTAACACCTCTATACAAGACCCCACAATACTGATCAATGATCAGCACATGACCAACATCTCTATACAAGACTCCACAATACTGGTCAATGATCAGCACATGACTAACATCTCTATACAAGACCCCACAATACTGGTCAATGATCAGACACATGACCAACATCTCTATACAAGACCCCACAATACTGATCAATGATCAGACACATGACCAACATCTCTATACAAGACCCCACAATACTGATCAATGATCAGACACATGACTAACACCTCTATACAAGACCCCACAATACTGATCAATGATCAGCACATGACCAACCTCTATACAAGACCCCACAATACTGATCAATGATCAGCACATGACCAACATCTCTATACAAGACCCCACAATACTGATCAATGATCAGCACATGACTAACATCTCTATACAAGACCCCACAATACTGGTCAATGATCAGACACATGACCAACATCTCTATACAAGACCCCACAATACTGATCAATGATCAGCACATGACCAACACCTCTATACAAGACTCCACAATACTGATCAATGATCAGCACATGACCAACCCCTATACAAGACCCCACAATACTGGTCAACGATCAGCACATAACCAACACCTCTATACAAGACCCCACAATACTGCAATACTGGTCAATGATCAGCACATGACCAACATCTCTATACAAGACCCCACAATACTGGTCAATGATCAGCACATGACCAACATCTCTATACAAGACCCCACAATACTGATCAATGATCAGCACATGACCAACATCTCTATACAAGACCCCACAATACTGGTCAATGATCAGCACATGACCAACATCTCTATACAAGACCCCACAATACTGGTCAATGATCAGCACATGACCAACACCTCTATACAAGACTCCACAATACTGATCAATGATCAGCACATGACCAACATCTCTATACAAGACCCCGCAATACTGGTCAATGATCAGCACATGACCAACATCTCTATACAAGACCCCGCAATACTGGTCAATGATCAGCACATGACCAACACCTCTATACAAGACCCCACAATACTGATCAATGATCAGCACATGACCAACCTCTATACAAGACCCCACAATACTGATCAATGATCAGATGCAACATTTTCATATTCCCAGTCAATGATCAGGCACCGAACCTCTGACATCTCCAACCAAGACTCCATGCTACTAGTCAATGATCAGACACATGACCTCCGACATGTCCACCCAAGACTTCATGTTACTAGTCAATGATCAAACACATGACCTCCAACATCTCCCCATGAGACTCCATGTTATTGATGAATGATCAAACACACAACCTCCAACACCTTGAGACTCCATGATACCGATCTATGGTCAGACACAGGACATCTCCACCTGACTCCACGTAACCGATCAACGATCAAACCCACTATCTAAGACCCCTCCACACCAGACTCCATTTAACCGATCAACGATCAGACCCACTATCTAAGACCCCTCCACACCAGACTCCATGTAACTGATTAATGATTAGACCCACTATCTAAGACCCCTTCACACCAGATCCCACGTAACCGATCAATGATCAGACCCACTATCTAAGACCCCTCCACACCAGATCCCACGTAACCGATCAATGATCAGACCCACTATCTAAGACCCCTCCACACCAGACTCCATGTAACCGATCAACGATCAGACCCACTATCTAAGACCCCCCCACACCAGACTCCATGTAACCGATCAACGATCAGACCCACTATCTAAGACCCCTCCACACCAGATCCCACGTAACTGATTAATGATTAGACCCACTATCTAAGACCCCTCCACACCAGACTCCATGTAACCGATCAACGATCAGACTCACTATCTAAGACCCCTCCACACCAGATCCCACGTAACCGATCAATGATCAGACCCACTATCTAAGACCCTTCCACACCAGATCCCACGTAACCGATCAATGATCAGACCCACTATCTAAGACCCCTCCACACCAGACTCCATGTAACTGATTAATGATTAGACCCACTATCTAAGACCCCTCCACACCAGATCCCACGTAACCGATCAATGATCAGACCCACTATCTAAGACCCCCCCCACACCAGACTCCATGTAACCGATCAATGATCAGACCCACTATCTAAGATCCCTCCCCACCAGACTCCATGTAACCGATCAACGATCAGACCCACTATCTAAGACCCCTCCACACCAGACTCGATGTAACCGATCAACGATCAGACCCACTATCTAAGACCCCTCCCCACCAGACTCCATGTAACTGATCAATGATCAGACCCACTATCTAAGACCCCCCCACACCAGACTCCATGTAACTGATCAATGATCAGACCCACTATCTAAGACCCCTCCACACCAGACTCCATGTAACCGATCAATGATCAGATATCTTCCCATTAGAGACAATGCTACTGGTCAATGATCAGCACACGATCCTAGACACAGCCACATAAGACTCCATGTTACCAGTCAATGATCAGCCACAAGACCTCTAGACACAATGTGAGGTAGGTTCATAATACGTCACTAACCTGTAGGTTTTCCCCTCTTTTCCGATATCTCCTGAGGCCAGAATAGGGTAAGGGACAACGAGCACTGGCGGTCCGGCTGGATTCTCCGCCTTGATTTTCTTGCGGCCTCTCTCAGGTTTGGTAGGTCCCAGTAGGCTGTGGCCCTGGATGGTTTTAATGGAATCCAGCATGGGTGAACTAGTGATTCCTGAGATGAGGGTGGGGGAGGTGGCAATGAGCCGAGTCTGACTGTTTGAGGTGGGGGTGGAGATGGTGCCGCTGGTACCGGTGCTGGATTCTGATGTGCTGATGTTTGAGCGGGAGGATGACAGGCCCAGCCCTGAAACAGAAGACAATGCTATGAAAAGAAGGTCAAGGGTTACAGGATGAGTAGAATCTGTAGTATCATTATAGAGCAGTGTTTCCCAACCTGGGTGCCTCCAGCTGTTGCAAAACTACAACTCCCAGCATGCCCAGACAGCCTCTGGCTGTCCAGGAATGCTGGGAGTTGTAGTTTTGCAACAGCTGAAGGCACCCGGGTTGGGAAACACTGTTCTAGAGGCTTCTTCAGTGCCACCGCACCTGACCAAACCAACATGGAGAACCCCAAACACAGGGCACACGTACAGAAGAGGTGACACTGATCCCCTATAATACATTTTATACCCACGATTGAATCAGGCTCAGGCGGCATCATCCGCGTCCACCACTCATTACAGCCGCTAACCAGTCCCACAACAACCACAACCGGTCAGAGACATCGCATCATTCCACCAGTGAGCCGCAAGGTACCTGTGACTGAGCTGGTGGCGGGCCGGGCATGGAGGGCCACGTCTGGTTGGGGTACAGCTTGGGGGTGCAGTCCAGGGACCTGCTGCAACTTTTGCAGGGACATGACGGACTGGCTGGTCTCGGCAGGTGACGGGGGGATGAGCAGGGGCTGCTGTGAGGGGACGGAGGTCGGAGGTAAATGAGGAGTTCGGATCTTCTCCGCCATCAGCTGCTCCTTGATCTTATTGATTAACACCAGATTATCCAACTGTGCAGGAGAGAAGAGGCGGCAGGTTATCAGAGGAACAGCGCCACATCCAGGAGCAGAACACAAGGGCTCCCATGGGATGTGACTGGAGAAATAGTGGGGGCTGGATGTGATGTGACTGGAGAAATAGTGGGGGCTGGATGTGATGTGACTGGAGGAGTAGTGGAGGCTGGATGGGATGTGACTGGAGAAATAGTGGGGGCTGGATGTGATGTGACTGGAGGAGTAGTGAGGGCTGGATGTGATGTGACTGGAGGAGTAGTGAGGGCTGGATGTGATGTGACTGGAGGAGTAGTGAGGGCTGGATGTGATGTGACTGGAGGAGTAGTGAGGGCTGGATGTGATGTGACTGGAGGAGTAGTGAGGGCTGGATGTGATGTGACTGGAGGAGTAGTGGGGGCTGGATGTGATGTGACTGGAGAAATAGTGGGGACTGGATGTGATGTGACTGGAGAAATAGTGGGGGCTGGATGTGATGTGACTGGAGGAGTAGTGGGGGCTGGATGTGATGTGACTGGAGGAGTAGTGGAGGCTGGATGTGATGTGACTGGAGGAGTAGTGGAGGCTGGATGTGATGTGACTGGAGGAGTAGTGGAGGCTGGATGTGATGTGACTGGAGGAGTAGTGGAGGCTGTATGTGATGTGACTGGAGGAGTAGTGGGGGCTGGATGTGATGTGACTGGAGGAGTAGTGGGGACTGGATGTGATGTGACTGGAGGAGTAGTGGGGACTGGATGTGATGTGACTGGAGGAGTAGTGGGGGCTGGATGTGATGTGACTGGAGGAGTAGTGGGGGCTGGATGTGATGTGACTGGAGGATTAATGGGGGCTGGATGTGATGTGACTGGAGGAGTAGTGGGGGCTGGATGTGATGTGACTGGAGGAGTAGTGGGGGCTGGATGTGACGTGACTGGAGGAGTAGTGGGGGCTGGATGTGACGTGACTGGAGGATTAATGGGGGCTGGATGTGATGTGACTGGAGGAGTAGTGGGGGCTGGATGTGATGTGAATGGAGGAGTAGTGGAGGCTGGATGTGATGTGACTGGAGGAGTAGTGGAGGCTGGATGTCATGTGACAGGAGGAGTAGTGGAGGCTGGATGTGATGTGACTGGAGGAGTAGTGGGGGCTGGATGTGATGTGACTGGAGGAGTAGTGGAGGCTGGATGTGATGTGACTGGAGGAGTAGTGGAGACTGGATGTGATGTGACTGGAGGAGTAGTGGGGGTTGGATGTGATGTGACTGGAGGAGTAGTGGGGGCTGGATGTGATGTGACTGGAGGAGTAGTGGAGGCTGGATGTGATGTGACTGGAGGAGTAGTGGAGGCTGGATGTGATGTGACTGGAGGAGTAGTGGGGGCTGGATGTCATGTGACTGGAGGAGTAGTGGAGGCTGGATGTGATGTGACTGGAGGAGTAATGGGGGGTGGATGTGATGTGACTGGAGGAGTAGTGGGGGCTGGATGTGATGTGACTGGAGGAGTAGTGGAGGCTGGATGTGATGTGACTGGAGGAGTAGTGGGGGCTGGATGTGATGTGACTGGAGGAGTAGTGGAGGCTGGATGTGATGTGACTGGAGGAGTAGTGGGGACTGGATGTGATGTGACTGGAGGAGTAGTGAGGACTGGATGTGATGTGACTGGAGGAGTAGTGGAGGCTGGATGTGATGTGACTGGAGGAGTAGTGGAGGCTGGATGTGATGTGACTGGAGGAGTAGTGGGGGCTGGATGTGATGTGACTGGAGGAGTAGTGGAGGCTGGATGTGATGTGACTGGAGGAGTAGTGGGGACTGGATGTGATGTGACTGGAGGAGTAGTGGGGACTGGATGTGATGTGACTGGAGGAGTAGTGGGGGCTGGATGTGATGTGACTGGAGGAGTAGTGGGGGCTGGATGTGATGTGACTGGAGGAGTAGTGGGGGCTGGATGTGATGTGACTGGAGGAGTAGTGAGGACTGGATGTGATGTGACTGGAGGAGTAGTGGGGGCTGGATGTGATGTGACTGGAGGAGTAGTGGAGGCTGGATGTGATGTGACTGGAGGAGTAGTGGGGACTGGATGTGATGTGACTGGAGGAGTAGTGGGGACTGGATGGGATGTGACTGGAGAAATAGTGGGGGCTGGATGGGATGTGACTGGAGGAGTAGTGGGGGCTGGATGTGATGTGACTGGAGGAGTAGTGGGGGCTGGATGTGATGTGACTGGAGGAGTAGTGGAGGCTGGATGTGATGTGACTGGAGGAGTAGTGGGGACTGGATGTGATGTGACTGGAGGAGTAGTGGGGACTGGATGTGATGTGACTGGAGAAATAGTGGGGGCTGGATGTGATGTGACTGGAGGAGTAGTGGGGGCTGGATGTGATGTGACTGGAGGAGTAGTGGGGGCTGGATGTGATGTGACTGGAGGAGTAGTGGGGGCTGGATGTGATGTGACTGGAGGAGTAATGGGGGGTGGATGTGATGTAACTGGAGGAGTAGTGGAGGCAGGATGTGATGTGACTGGAGGAGTAATGGGGGGTGGATGTGATGTAACTGGAGGAGTAGTGGAGGCTGGATGTGATGTGACTGGAGGAGTAGTGGGGGCTGGATGTGATGTGACTGGAGGAGTAGTGAGGACTGGATGTGATGTGACTGGAGGAGTAGTGAGGACTGGATGTGATGTGACTGGAGGAGTAGTGGAGGCTGGATGTCATGTGACAGGAGGAGTAGTGGAGGCTGGATGTCATGTGACAGGAGGAGTAGTGGAGGCTGGATGTGATGTGACTGGAGGAGTAGTGGGGGCTGGATGTGATGTGACTGGAGGAGTAGTGGGGGCTGGATGTGATGTGACTGGAGGAGTAGTGAGGACTGGATGTGATGTGACTGGAGGAGTAGTGGGGGCTGGATGTGATGTGACTGGAGGAGTAGTGGGGGCTGGATGTGATGTGACTGTAGGAGTAGTGGGGACTGGATGTGATGTGACTGGAGGAGTAGTGGGGACTGGATGTGATGTGACTGGAGGAGTAGTGAGGACTGGATGTGATGTGACTGGAGGAGTAGTGGAGGCTGGATGTGATGTAACTGGAGGAGTAGTGGGGGCTGGATGTGATGTGACTGGAGGAGTAGTGGGGGCTGGATGTGATGTGACTGGAGGAGTAGTGGGGGCTGGATGTGATGTGACTGGAGGAGTAGTGAGGACTGGATGTGATGTGACTGGAGGAGTAGTGGGGGCTGGATGTGATGTGACTGGAGGAGTAGTGGGGGCTGGATGTGATGTGACTGTAGGAGTAGTGGGGACTGGATGTGATGTGACTGGAGGAGTAGTGGGGACTGGATGTGATGTGACTGGAGGAGTAGTGAGGACTGGATGTGATGTGACTGGAGGAGTAGTGGAGGCTGGATGTGATGTAACTGGAGGAGTAGTGGGGGCTGGATGTGATGTGACTGTAGGAGTAGTGGGGACTGGATGTGATGTGACTGGAGGAGTAGTGGGGACTGGATGTGATGTGACTGGAGGAGTAGTGGGGACTGGATGTGATGTGACTGGAGGAGTAGTGGGGGCTGGATGTGATGTGACTGGAGGAGTAGTGGGGACTGGATGTGATGTGACTGGAGGAGTAGTGGGGGCTGGATGTGATGTGACTGGAGGAGTAGTGGAGGCTGGATGTGATGTGACTGGAGGAGTAGTGGGGGCTGGATGTGATGTGACTGGAGGAGTAGTGAGGACTGGATGTGATGTGACTGGAGGAGTAGTGGGGGCTGGATGTGATGTGACAGGAGGAGTAGTGGAGGCTGGATGTGATGTGACTGGAGGAGTAGTGGAGGCTGGATGTGATGTGACTGGAGGAGTAGTGGGGGCTGGATGTGATGTGACTGGAGGAGTAGTGGGGGCTGGATGTGATGTGACTGGAGGAGTAGTGGGGACTGGATGTGATGTGACTGGAGGAGTAGTGGGGACTGGATGTGATGTGACTGGAGGAGTAGTGGGGGCTGGATGTGATGTGACTGGAGGAGTAGTGAGGACTGGATGTGATGTGACTGGAGGAGTAGTGGGGACTGGATGTGATGTGACTGGAGGAGTAGTGGGGGCTGGATGTGATGTGACTGGAGGAGGAGTGGGGACTGGATGTGATGTGACTGGAGGAGTAGTGGGGACTGGATGTGATGTGACTGGAGGAGTAGTGGGGGCTGGATGTGATGTGACTGTAGGAGTAGTGGGGACTGGATGTGATGTGACTGGAGGAGTAGTGGGGACTGGATGTGATGTGACTGGAGGAGTAGTGAGGACTGGATGTGATGTGACTGGAGGAGTAGTGGAGGCTGGATGTGATGTAACTGGAGGAGTAGTGGGGGCTGGATGTGATGTGACTGGAGGAGTAGTGGGGGCTGGATGTGATGTGACTGGAGGAGTAGTGGGGGCTGGATGTGATGTGACTGGAGGAGTAGTGAGGACTGGATGTGATGTGACTGGAGGAGTAGTGGGGGCTGGATGTGATGTGACTGGAGGAGTAGTGGGGGCTGGATGTGATGTGACTGTAGGAGTAGTGGGGACTGGATGTGATGTGACTGGAGGAGTAGTGGGGACTGGATGTGATGTGACTGGAGGAGTAGTGAGGACTGGATGTGATGTGACTGGAGGAGTAGTGGAGGCTGGATGTGATGTAACTGGAGGAGTAGTGGGGGCTGGATGTGATGTGACTGTAGGAGTAGTGGGGACTGGATGTGATGTGACTGGAGGAGTAGTGGGGACTGGATGTGATGTGACTGGAGGAGTAGTGGGGACTGGATGTGATGTGACTGGAGGAGTAGTGGGGGCTGGATGTGATGTGACTGGAGGAGTAGTGGGGACTGGATGTGATGTGACTGGAGGAGTAGTGGGGGCTGGATGTGATGTGACTGGAGGAGTAGTGGAGGCTGGATGTGATGTGACTGGAGGAGTAGTGGGGGCTGGATGTGATGTGACTGGAGGAGTAGTGAGGACTGGATGTGATGTGACTGGAGGAGTAGTGGGGGCTGGATGTGATGTGACAGGAGGAGTAGTGGAGGCTGGATGTGATGTGACTGGAGGAGTAGTGGAGGCTGGATGTGATGTGACTGGAGGAGTAGTGGGGGCTGGATGTGATGTGACTGGAGGAGTAGTGGGGGCTGGATGTGATGTGACTGGAGGAGTAGTGGGGACTGGATGTGATGTGACTGGAGGAGTAGTGGGGACTGGATGTGATGTGACTGGAGGAGTAGTGGGGGCTGGATGTGATGTGACTGGAGGAGTAGTGAGGACTGGATGTGATGTGACTGGAGGAGTAGTGGGGACTGGATGTGATGTGACTGGAGGAGTAGTGGGGACTGGATGTGATGTGACTGGAGGAGTAGTGGGGGCTGGATGTGATGTGACTGGAGGAGGAGTGGGGACTGGATGTGATGTGACTGGAGGAGTAGTGAGGACTGGATGTGATGTGACTGGAGGAGTAGTGAGGACTGGATGTGATGTGACTGGAGGAGTAGTGGGGACTGGATGTGATGTGACTGGAGGAGTAGTGGGGGCTGGATGTGATGTGACTGGAGGAGTGGGGGCTTCTCTAGACCCAGACACCCAAATAGGGAGACAGAATGACAATAACTCCCTGTACAAGTGGAGCAGCCTCATTGACCCCTAAAAATTATAGAAGACAGAGACGTCCAGAGGGCTTACATGGTACTGCAAACCCAAACCATGAAGGTATTCACAGTTATTTAAGGCTGACTGCAGCTTCCCCGAACATGCACCAATCTGCTGATACAGTCACTGTCTACATACATTACTTATCCTGTACTGATCCTGAGTTATATCCTGTATTATACTCCAGAACTGTACTCATTATTCTGCTGGTGAGATCACTGTGTACATACATTACATTACTTATCCTGTACTGATCCTGAGTTATATCCTGTATTATACTCCAGAACTGTACTCACTATTCTGCTGGTGAGGTCACTGTGTACATACATTACATTACTTATCCTGTACTGATCCTGAGTTATATCCTGTATTATACTCCAGAACTGTACTCACTATTCTGCTGGTGAGGTCACTGTATACATACATTACATTACTTATCCTGTACTGATCCTGAGTTATATCCTGTATTATACCCCAGAGCTGTACTCACTATTCTGCTGGTGAGGTCACTGTGTACATACATTACATTACTTACCCTGTACTGATCCTGAGTTATATCCTGTATTATACTCCAGAGCTGTACTCACTATTCTGCTGGTGAGATCACTGTGTACGTACATTACATTACTTACCCTGTACTGATCCTAAGTTATATCCTGTATTATACTCCAGAGCTGCACTCCCTATTCTGCTGGTGGGGTCACTGTGCACAGTGGGGATCAAAAGTTTGGGTACCCCAGGTAAAAATTTGTATTAATGTGCATAAAGAAGCCAAGGAAAGATGGAAAAATCTCCGAAAGGCATCAAATTACAGATTAGACATTCTTATAATATGTCAACAAGTGTTACATTTTATTTACATCATTTACACTTTCAAAATAACAGAAAACAAAAAAATGGCGCATACAAAAGTTTGTGCACCCTGCAGAGTTAATATCTTGTACTGCCCCCTTTGGCAAGTATCACAGCTTGGAAACGCTTTTTGTATCAGCCAAGAGTCTTTCAATTCTTGTTTGAGGTATCTTTGCCCATTCTTCCTTACAAAAGTCTTCCAGTTCTTTGAGATGTCTGGGTTGTCTGTCACGCACTGCTCTTTTAAGGTCTATCCATAGATTTTCAATTATGTTGAGGTCAGGAGATTGTGAAGGCCATGGTAAAACCTTCAGTTTACGCCTCTTGATGTAATCCCCTGTGGATTTCGAGGTGTGTTTAGGATCATTATCCATTTGTAGAAGCCATCCTCTCTTTAACTTCAGCTTTTTCACAGAATGCATCAAGTTAGCATCCAAAATTTGCTGAGATTTTATGGAATCCATTTTTCCTTCTACTCGTGAGATGTTCCCCGTGCCACTGGCTGCAATACAACCCAAAAGCATGATTGATCCACCTCCATGCTTAACAGTTGGACAGAGGTTCTTTTCATTAAATTCTGTTCCCCTTCTTCTCCAAATGTACCTTTGCTCATTCCGGCCAAAAAGTTAAATTTTAACCTCATCGGTCCACAGAACTTGTTTCCAAAATGCATCAGGCTTGTCTATATGTTCATTTGCAAAGTTCAAACGCTGATTTTTGTGGTGAGGACGTAGAAGAGGTTTTCTTCTGATGACTCTTCCATGAAGACCATATTTGTACAAGTATCTCTTTATAGTGGAATAGTGTACCACAACTTCAGTGTCTGCCAGATCTTTCTGGAGGGATTGTGCAGTCAAACCTGGGTTTTGAATTGTTTTTCTCACAATCCTGCGAGCTGTTCTGTCTGGTATTTTTCTTGGTCTTCCAGATCTTGCTTTAACTTCCACTGTTCCTGATGACTGCCATTTCCTAATTACATTCCGAACAGAGGATATTGACATCTGAAAACGTTTTGTTATCTTCTTATAGCCTTCTCCAGCTTTCTGAGCGTCAACTATTTTCAGTTTCAGATTTCTAGACAACTGCTTAGAAGAACCCGTGGTGCCGATTGTTGGGGCAAGGTCAGATGAGTCTGGGCATTTATAACCTTTGAGATTGACATCACCTGGTCTTCCCAGATGATGATTGAGAACAATCCATGACACTGGCAGGTCTCAGCTTTGTAAAGGGGGCAGTGCATGCTATAAATTCTGCAGGGTGCACAAACTTTTGCAGATGCCATTTTTTTTGTTTGCTGTTATTTTGAAAGTGTAAATGATGGAAATAAAATGTAACTTTTGTTGACATATTATAAGAATGTCTAATCTGTAATTTGATGCCTTTTGGAGATTTTTCCCATCTTTCCATGGCTGATTTATGCACATTAATACAAATTTTTACCTGGGGTGCCCAAACTTTTGATCCCCACTGTACATACATTACATTACTTATCCTGTACTGATCCGGAGTTATATCCTGTATTATACTCCAGAGCTGCACTCACTATTCTGCTGGTGATGTCACTGTGTACATACATTACATTACTTATCCTGTACTGATCCTGAGTTATATCCTGTATTATACTCCAGAGCTGTACTCACTATTCTGCTGGTGAGATCATTGTGTACATACATTATATTACTTATCCTGTACTGATCCTGAGTTATATCCTGTATTATACTCCAGAGCTGTACTCACTATTCTGCTGGTGAGGTCACTGTGTACATACATTACATTACTTATCCTGTACTGATCCTGAGTTATATCCTGTATTATACTCCAGAGCTGTACTCACTATTCTGCTGGTGTGGTCACTGTGTACATACATTACATTACTTATCTCGAGTTATATCCTGTATTATATTCCAGAGCTGTATACATGGGGTGACATGGACTGTGTTCCCCGGGCCCCCTTCTTAGACACACATATGTAGTTACTGATACCTGCAGATATACAGGATGATGATGTGATGTATCCTGCAGATATTGGGAAAAAGACATCATGTAACGTTATAACTTTTACTCATGTGTGACTCCATAGAATGGGGGAGGGGGGAAGGGGAGGGGTCTGTGATAATATTCACGCGCGTGTCCTGCTCTTGTTAGGCGCACAGATCGGCTGCGAGGAGCCGGCACATATATACAACATGTTGGTGCTTTATGAATACATTTGGGTCAGAGTGTAGCGCCCACCCGCAGCTCAGAGCTCCAGGTCATTGAGGCCGTTCCACCCTCTGTCCAGTCATCGGATACGTTACAGCTGCTGAAGGAAGGAAGCGTCACAGACAGTCCTGGAGTCATTCTCACCTGGCTGGGCATCGCTGGAGGCGGAGGCCAAAAATAAGGATTGTTAAAGCGCGGTTCGGCCATCCTGCAAGAAGGAAAGTAAGGAAAGCAAGAGTTATGCTGCTGGCAGTGTGGGCACGGCATGTATACCAATCATATTCAGAAAACACCAATGGGCACCGCTCAGCCAGGACCTCTGCAGGCTGCACCATTCAACATCTCTGCTACCTGTCCATTCATTATGGATAGTCAGAGGCTAACCTAATACCTATCACAGCCAAGAAGTGCATCTCCAGCTGTTGCTAAAGTACAACTCTCAGCATGTCCGGTCAGCCGTTCGCTGAACTAAGTCAGGGAGGTGTTCAGCCTCTGCAAGTAAGAAGAAAAACACAGTACTTACTAACCCTGGTCCTTCACAGCCCCTTTGATCTTCTCTCTTCTTCCTAGACAAGCACTTGTCACAGGACCTGCCCGCTGCGGTGTCCCAACAGGTCTTGCAACCAGAGCTCAACTGGGAAGCATTAAATGAAGAAGAGAGACTATCTGGGGAGAGGATGGAGCGGCAGGGGATCAGAGCTAGGTGGTATGGTTTATTTTTGTTTGTTTTGTTTTTTTAAGACACTGGATAAGCCCTTTTAAAATTCAAACTCCATGAGAATGTTGCTAGGAGTCTCTAGAGCTCCTAAGATTGGTCACTAGATGGGGCTAGTCTTTGTCTCTCCAGGCTCCATCATAGTAGAGACGTGCCTGGGTCTGGCTATATGCAAGGCTCTCAGTCTTATACTCCCTACTGGCTGCCCAGAGCTGCCATGATACATTCTTGTACAATCTGGTATGACCCGGTATTCATAAAGCACCAGCATTTCACACACAGTCACATCGAACAAGAGTTCACATGTGGTCCTGGGGGACATCACTATCTGTCACTATCACTGCAATCAGTTGGCTGAGGGGGGTGCTGTCTAGATTATGCCCCCCCACCTTACCTGGGCCACCAATAATGATCCCACAAAGCAAAAGGCCACAAACGGAAACAACAACTCATGACACACAGAGAACAACAATGACAAAACACAAAGCAAAGAATGTGAATGTTCAATGCACCTCTGTAAAGGGCAGTCAGGAGGACACAAAGTACACGACCCGGAGAGGCTAAAATTCTGCAGTACAATAATTTATCAATAGCTAATATGAATCCATCATTACTAAGGTTAGGACCTGATGGAGAGGGTAGTCAGCCCAGTCTTGTATTAGAGAATGTGGGTGAAGGAAACAGCAGATGTATTGGTATAAATATCTTGAAGAGCAGGGATAAAGTAAACAAACAGTGAAGAGCCGCCGAAGAGCAGGGGGAAAGAGCCGCCGAAGAGCAGGGGGAAAGAGCCGCCGAAGAGCAGGGGGAAAGAGCCGCCGAAGAGCAGGGGGAAAGAGCCGCCGAAGAGCAGGGGGAAAGAGCCGCCGAAGAGCAGGGGGAAAGAGCCGCCGAAGAGCAGGGGGAAAGAGCCGCCGAAGAGCAGGGGGAAAGAGCCGCCGAAGAGCAGGGGGAAAGAGCCGCCGAAGAGCAGGGGGAAAGAGCCGCCGAAGAGCAGGGGGAAAGAGCCGCCGAAGAGCAGGGGGAAAGAGCCGCCGAAGAGCAGGGGGAAAGAGCCGCCGAAGAGCAGGGGGAAAGAGCCGCCGAAGAGCAGGGGGAAAGAGCCGCCGAAGAGCAGGGGGAAAGAGCCGCCGAAGAGCAGGGGGAAAGAGCCGCCGAAGAGCAGGGGGAAAGAGCCGCCGAAGAGCAGGGGGAAAGAGCCGCCGAAGAGCAAGGGGAAAGAGCCGCCGAAGAGCAAGGGGAAAGAGCCGCCGAAGAGCAGGGGGAAAGAGCCGCCGAAGAGCAGGGGGAAAGAGCCGCCGTAGAGCAGGGGGAAAGAGCCGCCGAAGAGCAGGGGGAAAGAGCCGCCGAAGAGCAGGGGTAAAGAGCAGCCAAAGAGCAGAGGTAAAGAGCAGCCAAAGAGCAGGGGTAAAGAGCAGCCGAAGAGGGGTAAAACGCTGATGAAGTAAAGAACTGCCGTGGAGCAGGGAAAGAGCAGCCGAAAAGGGGTAAAGAGCAGCCCAAGAGGGATAAAGAGCAGCCCAAGGGGGGGGTAAAGAGCAGCCCAAGGGGGGGTAAAGAGCAGCCAAAGAGGGGTAAAGAGCAGCCAAAGAGGGGTAAAGAGCAGCCGAAGAGGGGTAAAGAGCAGACGAAGAGGGGTAAAGAGCAGCCGAAGAGGGGTAAAACGCTGATGAAGTAAAGAACTGCCGAAGAGGGGTAAAGAGCAGATAAAGAATGTGTTCACGGTAGAGCCAAGGAAGAGCAAGGCAGATTTATTATCAAAGAAAAGGAGTGACAGGGATGGAGGCAAGAGTGAAAACACACAAGCTGTCAGTCCCATGTGCCAGGAAAACCTGTGTGGTGATTGGCTGTCACATTTCGGCTGCATGCAGCCGACAGATTATGTGCTTTCACCTGAAAAGCAAGGGACAGGGTTTAGCTGAGGAAGAACGAGGGCAGGGTTAGAACCCAGAAAGAGCGGAAGGGACAGAGAAAAGAAAGGACAGAGCAAAGAAAGGACAGAGCAGAGGAAGGGATGGGGAGGGACAGAGCAGAGGAAGGGATGGGGAGGGACAGAGCAGAGGAATAGCAGGAACAAGATACGGCTGAAAAAGTGCACTGGTGGGATAGAGCCAACAACGCTGCACATAGAGGACTATAGTCCTGAAATACACAGTGCCGCACTCAGGACCCTATTGACTCCATAAACACAATGCTGTACATAAGACACTGTAGCTCTTACATACACAGCACTGTACACCCCTAGTATTGCAGCCCTTAGTCTGTGACATAAAACCAAGTGAAATTACAGATTATTTTTCTCCTCACAAAGAGCACATAATGCATCCCTAGTGTTGCCCCCATCCCCAGTGCTGCCCAACAACTTCCTTCATCCCTAGTGCTGCCCCCATCCCAGTGCTGCCCACAACTTCCTTCATCCCTAGTGCTGCCCCCATCCACAGTGCTGCCCAACAACTTCCTTCATCCCCAGTGCTGCCCAAAACTACCTTCATCCCCAGTGCTGCCCCCATCCCCAGAGCTGCCCACAACTTCCTTCATCCCCAGTGTTGCCTCCATCCCCAGAGCTGCCCACAACTTCCTTCATCCCTAGTGCTGCCTTCATCCCCAGTGCTGCCTTCATCCCCAGTGCTGCCTCCATCCCCAGTGCTGCCCAACATCTTCCTTCATTCCCAGTGCTGCCTCCATCCCCAGTGCTGCCCAACATCTTCCTTCATCCCCAGTGCTGCCCCCATCCCCAGTGCTGCCCAACAACTTCCTTCATCCCCAGTGCTGTCTCCATCCCCAGAGCTGCCCACAACTTCCTTCATCCCCAGTGCTGCCTCCATCCCCAGTGCTGACCAACATCTTCCTTCATCCCCAGTGCTGCCTCCATCCCCAGTGCTGCCCAACATCTTCCTTCATCCCTAGTGCTGCCCTTATCCCCAGTGCTGCCCAACAACTTCCTTCATCCCTAGTACTGCCCCCATCCACAGTGCTGCCCAACAACTTCCTTCATACCCAGTGCTGCCCAAAACTTCCTTCATCCCCAGTGCTGCCCCCATCCCCAGAGCTGTCCACAACTTCCTTCATCCCCAGTGCTGCCCCCATCCCCAGTGCTGCCCACAACTTCCTTCATCCCCAGTGCTGCCTCCATCCCCAGTGCTGCCCAACATCTTCCTTCATCCCTAGTGCTGCCCCCATCCCCAGTGCTGCCCAACATCTTCCTTCATCCCTAGTGCTGCCCCATCCACAGTGCTGCCCAACAACTTCCTTCATCCCCAGTGCTGCCCACAACTTCCTTCATCCCCAGTGCTGCCCCCATCCCCAGAGCTGCCCACAACTTCCTTCATCCCCAGTGCTGCCTCCATCCCCAGAGCTGCCCAACAACTTCCTTCATCCCCAGTGCTGCCCCCATCCCCAGTGCTGCCCAACAACTTCCTTCATACCCAGTGCTGCCCAAAACTTCCTTCATCCCCAGTGCTGCCCCCATCCCCAGAGCTGTCCACAACTTCCTTCATCCCCAGTGCTGCCCCCATCCCCAGTGCTGCCCACAACTTCCTTCATCCCCAGTGCTGCCTCCATCCCCAGTGCTGCCCAACATCTTCCTTCATCCCTAGTGCTGCCCCCATCCCCAGTGCTGCCCAACATCTTCCTTCATCCCTAGTGCTGCCCCCATCCCCAGTGCTGCCCAACAATTTCCTTCATCCCTAGTGCTGCCCCATCCACAGTGCTGCCCAACAACTTCCTTCATCCCCAGTGCTGCCCACAACTTCCGTCATCCCCAGTGCTGCCCCCATCCCCAGAGCTGCCCACAACTTCCTTCATCCCCAGTGCTGCCTCCATCCCCAGAGCTGCCCAACAACTTCCTTCATCCCCAGTGCTGCCTTCATCCCCAGTGCTGCCTCCATCCCCAGTGCTGCCCCCATCCCCACTGCTGCCCACAACTTCCTTCATCCCCAGTGCTGCCCACAACTTCCTTCATCCCCAGTACTGCCCCCATCCCCAGAGCTGCCTACAACTTCCTTCATCCCCAGTGCTGCCCCCATCCCCAGAGCTGCCCACAACTTCCTTCATCCCCAGTGCTGCCCCCATCCAGTGCCCCCCCACCCGCACCTTCAATCTCCTGTGCAGCATCCCTCCCTCCATTTCCTGTAAAGCATCCCCACCTCTGTCTCCTGTGCAGCATCACCCTCTCCATCATCTGCGTTGCGTGCTCCCCTCCATCTTCTGTGCTGTACCCCCATCTCTTGTGTTGTATGCTCTGTCTCCGTCTCCTGTGCAGCATACCCCTTTCTGTCTCCTGTGCTGTATACCCCTTTCTATCTCCTGTGCTGTATACCCGACAGTGTCCTGTACTGCATGTCCCCCCTCTATCTCCCTTGTTGCAAGCACCCTCTGTCTCCAAAGCTGCGAGCCCACTTTCATCTCCCCTGCTGCATCCCCCCCTCCCATTCTCCCTTTCGGCATCCCCCCTCCTCCATCTCCTGTGCTGCACACACACATACACATATCCCCATCTCCTTTGTTGCACCCGCCATCCCAGCAACAGCCTGTGCAGGATCCAGCAGGGAAGGGGTTAAGCCCGCCATGAGGCTTTCTGAGGAATGCTATGAAAGGCTGTGTTTATTTTTAGTCAGATGAACATCTCAGCAGGTTCCAGGGTCAGTTCCTGCTCTGCTCCAGGCCTCACAGAGAACCACAGAACCTCCTACCAGTCCAGCATCCAGAACACTCAGTCCTCATCGTTCCCCCCCAAGCTCCTCCATGTTCTCTCCAGCCATCCCTGATCTACATGGGTAACAGATGCTGGATGACCACCATGAGAGTCTAAAGAGCCAATACGGGTTGTCACCCAGAATTCCACAGGACCGGGTGACAAATATCTGCAGCATCATACAGGATCATATCACTGCTCGGTGCGATCGTCTTCACTAGTCCGAGCATTCTAGTCATGAGCCAGGATGAGGACCAAAAAGGTCCCTATCAGAGGATGTGAGAGCAAGGAATTGTGGGAGGACATATCAATGGATGCAAGATAGATGATTAATCCAGATCACTGTGACCTCCGGGAACTTTGGGCTTCCTGTGGGGATAGATCATTCCATGATGATCCCATCCCCATAATGGACCTAAAGATCTCAATTTGTGACAGTAAACATAATAATTTAGTCTCAACTGCGTCCACAGCATAAACGGTGCACGTGGACAGATCCAAAAGATGACCACAGGCACGGGACCCGTACTGCAGGTGAACACGGAGGGTTGGACAGGTACTGAAGAGGGCTGGTACAGGTACTGCAGGTGACAACAGAGGGCCGAGACAGGTACTGCAGGTGACAACAGAGGGCCGAGACAGGTACTGAAGAGGGCCGGTACAGGTACTGCAGGTGACAACAGAGGGCCGAGACAGGTACTGAAGAGGGCCGGTACAGGTACTGCAGGTGACAACAGAGGGCCGAGACAGGTACTGAAGAGGGCCGGTACAGGTACTGCAGGTGACAACAGAGGGCCGAGACAGGTACTGAAGAGGGCCGGTACAGGTACTGCAGGTGACAACAGAGGGCCGAGACAGGTACTGAAGAGGGCAAGACAGGTACTGCAGGTGACAACAGAGGGCCGAGACAGGTACTGCAGGTGACAACAGAGGGCTGAGACAGGTACTGCAGGTGACAACAGAGGGCTGAGACAGGTACTGAAGAGGGCCGGTACAGGTACTGCAGGTGACAACAGAGGGCCGAGACAGGTACTGAAGAGGGCGAGACAGGTACTGCAGGTGACAACAGAGGGCCGAGACAGGTACTGAAGAGGGCCGGTACAGGTACTGCAGGTGACAACAGAGGGCCGAGACAGGTACTGAAGAGGGCGAGACTGGTACTGCAGATGACAACAGAGGGCCGAGACAGGTACTGAAGAGGGCGAGACAGGTACTGCAGGTGACAACAGAGGGCCGAGACAGGTACTGAAGAGGGCGAGACAGGTACTGAAGGTGACAACAGAGGGCCGAGACAGGTACTGCAGGTGACAACAGAGGGCAGAGACAGGTACTGCAGGTGACAACAGAGGGCAGAGACAGGTACTGCAGGTAACAACAGAGGGCAGAGACAGGTACTGCAGGTGACAACAGAGGGCCGAGACAGGTACTGAAGAGGGCCGGTACAGGTACTGAAGGTGACAACAGAGGGCCGAGACAGGTACTGCAGGTGACAACAGAGGGCAGAGACAGGTACTGAAGAGGGCCGGTACAGGTACTGCAGGTGACAACAGAGGGCCGAGACAGGTACTGCAGGTGACAACAGAGGGCAGAGACAGGTACTGCAGGTAACAACAGAGGGCAGAGACAGGTACTGCAGGTGACAACAGAGGGCCGAGACAGGTACTGAAGAGGGCCGGTACAGGTACTGCAGGTGACAACAGAGGGCCGAGACAGGTACTGAAGAGGGCCGGTACAGGTACTGCAGGTGACAACAGAGGGCCGAGACAGGTACTGCAGGTGACAACAGAGGGCAGAGACAGGTACTGCAGGTGACAACAGAGGGCCGAGATAGGTACTGTAGGTGACAACAGAGGGCAGAGACAGGTACTGAAGAGGGCCGGTACAGGTACTGCAGGTGACAACAGAGGGCCGAGACAGGTACTGAAGAGGGCGAGACAGGTACTGCAGGTGACAACAGAGGGCCGAGACAGGTACTGAAGAGGGCGAGACAGGTACTGCAGGTGACAACAGAGGGCCGAGACAGGTACTGAAGAGGGCGAGACAGGTACTGCAGGTGACAACAGAGGGCCGAGACAGGTACTGAAGAGGGCGAGACATGT
Source organism: Hyla sarda (assembly GCF_029499605.1). Classification (NCBI taxonomy): domain Eukaryota; kingdom Metazoa; phylum Chordata; class Amphibia; order Anura; family Hylidae; genus Hyla; species Hyla sarda. Next base: position 5,538,454 of record NC_079198.1, on the reverse strand, counting down.
ACTGCAGGTGACAACAAAGGGCTGAGAGAGGTACTGCAGAGGGCGAGACAGGTACTGAAGAGGGCCGGTACAGGTACTGCAGGTGACAACAGAGGGCCGAGACAGGTACTGCAGGTGACAACAGGGGGCAGAGACAGGTACTGTAGGTGACAACAGGGGGCCGAGACAGGTACGGCAGATGACCAAATAATATATTGAAATGCAGATGATTATAGCAGATCATATACTGTAGAAATACATAAAAGTGCAGTAGAAGGAGTATAACAGAAGAATATAGAGTAATACTGTGCAGCAGGTTATAGTAGATGATACAATAGAGTTTAGAATATAACAGTGCAATAGATAGTATAGTAGTATAATGACATTACAGTGCAGTAGATTATAGTGTAGTATATTAATGTGAGTACAGGACAATACAATAGTTGATGGCTAGTACAGCAGTATATATATCAGTATATTAGAGTGTGGCAAAATAAGTTACAGTGCAGTCTATTACACTGGAGTATATGAGAGTGCAGGGGATTATTCTGGGGAATAATGTAGTGCAATATAGCATATTAATATTAGAGTATACGGTATTATAGTGCAGCATAGTTAAGGTTCAGTAGATTATATTGGGATATTACAGTGCAGTAGAGTAAAGTGATGCAAAGTATATTACAGTACGGTACATTAGAGTGCAGTAGACAGTAGTAAATAATATTGGAATATATTAGGTCAGCAGAGTATATTACAGTGCAATCAAATAAAACAGTGTAGCAGAATAAAGTAGAGGATACTGGGGTATATTACAGTGCGGTAGATTATAGTAGATATAGTGCAGAAGAGTAAATTACAGTACAATACAGTATATTAGAGTGCAGAAAAGTAGATCATATTGGAGTATATCAGAGTATAGTATAGTACAGTGGTTTTGAACCTGCGGACCTCCAGATGTTGCAAAACTACAACTCCCAGCATGCCCGGACAGCCGTTGGCTGTCCGGGCATGCTGGGAGTTGTAGTTTTGCAACATCTGGAGGTCCGCAGGTTGAAGACCACTGGTATAGTAGATAATGTTGGAGTATGAGAGTGCAGTAAATTATAGTAGATCAGATGATATTGGAGTAGATGAGAGTGTTATAGGCTAAAGTGGGTGGTCTGGGAGTATATTGGATTGCAGTAATGTATAGTTGATGATAAAGTAAATTACCGTATATTGGAATATATTAGAGTGCTGCAGGGTAAAGTAGATTATATTGGAATATATTAGAGTGCTGCAGGGTAAAGTAGATTATATTGGAATATATTAGAGTGCTGAAGGATAAAGTAGATTATATTGGAATATATTAGAGTGCTGCAGGGTAAAGTAGATTATATTGGAATATATTAGAGTGCTGCAGGGTAAAGTAGATTATATTGGAATATATTAGAGTGCTGCAGGGTAAAGTAGATTATATTGGAATATATTAGAGTGCTGCAGGCTAAAGTAGATTATATTGGAATATATTCGAGTGCTGCAGGCTAAAGTAGATTATATTGGAATATATTAGAGTGCTGCAGGGTAAAGTAGATTATATTGGAATATATTAGAGTGCTGCAGGGTAAAGTAGATTATATTGGAATATATTAGAGTGCTGCAGGGTAAAGTAGATTATATTGGAATATATTAGAGTGATTCAGGCTAAAGTAGATTATATTGGAATATATTAGAGTGCTTCAGGCTAAAGTAGATTATATTGGAATATATTTGAGTGCTGCAGGCTAAAGTAGATTATATTGGAATATATTAGAGTGCTTCAGGCTAAAGTAGATTATATTGGAATATATTAGAGTGCTGTATGATATAGAAGATGACACTATATATTATTAGACTAAAGTTAAGTATAGTAAATGATACTAGAGAATATTAATGTGCTGTGAAGTATAGTCGATAATAATGGAGTATATTAGGGTACAGTGAAGTGTAGTAAATTCCATTGGAGTATATTAGAGTGCTGTAAAGTAGAGTAGATAACAATTGAGTATATAAGGGTACAGTGATTTAGAGTGCTGTGAAGTTAGGGTACAGTATATTAGAGTGCTGTAAAGTATAGTAGATTATGGTGGAGTATATTAAAGTACAGAAACGTATAGTAAAGAGTGCAGTAAAGTATTGTAGATAATACTGGAGTATATTAAAGTGCAGTAAAGTATAGTGGATAATACTGGAGTATATTAAAGTGCAGTAAAGTATAGTGGATAATACTGGAGTATATTAAAGTGCAGTAAAGTATAGTGGATAATACTGGAGTATATTAAAGTGCAGTAAAGTATAGTGGATAATACTGGAGTATATTAAAGTGCAGTAAAGTATAGTGGATAATACTGGAGTATATTAAAGTGCAGTAAAGTATAGTGGATAATACTGGAGTATATTAAAGTGCAGTAAAGTATAGTGGATAATACTGGAGTATATTAAAGTGCAGTAAAGTATAGTGGATAATACTGGAGTATATTAAAGTGCAGTAAAGTATAGTGGATAATACTGGAGTATATTAAAGTGCAGTAAAGTATAGTGGAAAATACTGGAGTATATTAAAGTGCAGTAAAGTATAGTGAATAATACTGGAGTATATTAAAGTGCAGTAAAGTATAGTGGATAATACTGGAGTATATTAAAGTGCAGTAAAGTATAGTGGAAAATACTGGAGTATATTAAAGTGCAGTAAAGTATAGTGAATAATACTGGAGTATATTAAAGTGCAGTAAAGTATAGTGGATAATACTGGAGTATATTAAAGTGCAGTAAAGTATAGTGAATAATACTGGAGTATATTAAAGTGCAGTAAAGTATAGTGGATAATACTGGAGTATATTAAAGTGCAGTAAAGTATAGTGGAAAATACTGGAGTATATTAAAGTGCAGTAAAGTATAGTGGATAATACTGGAGTATATTAAAGTGCAGTAAAGTATAGTGGATAATACTGGAGTATATTAAAGTGCAGTAAAGTATAGTGGAAAATACTGGAGTATATTAAAGTGCAGTAAAGTATAATGGAAAATACTGGAGTATATTAAAGGGAACCAATCATCAGATTTTACCCTATATAACGCTTGGCAAAGCGTTATATAGGGTAAAATCTTTATTTTCACCATTCCCAGGGGAAGCTCCTGCCCCCAGGGATGGTGAAGATATGAAGTTATAAACTAGTCACCGCCGCTGTAAGTAGTCACCTGGGCGGGAGCTCTTCTCCCCTACTCCCGTTCTTCGGCTGGGAGCGACGCCCCCTCCGCTTGATTGATGGGCCGCGTCATTGTTCCGCTCACTGAACAGACGGAGCAGAGTGATGACGCAGCCCATCAATCAAGCGGAGGGGGCGTCGCTGCCGGCCGAAGAACGGGAGTAGGGGAGAAGAGCTCCCGCCCAGGTGACTACTTACAGCGGCGGCGGCAGTGCTGTAGGTTATAGTAGATGATATGGGAGTATATAAGAGTGCTGTAGGTTATAGTAGATGATATTGGAGTATATTAGAGTGCAGTAGGTTATAGTAGATGATATTGGAGTATATTAGAGTGCAGTAGGTTATAGTAGATGATATTGGAGTATATAAGAGTGCAGTAGGTTATAGTAGATGATTTTGGAGTATATAAGAGTGCAGTAGGTTATAATGGATGATATTGGAGTATATAAGAGTGCAGTAGGTTATAGTAGATGATATTGGAGTATATAAGAGTGCAGTAGGTTATAGTAGATGATATTGGATATATAAGAGTGCAGTAGGTTATAGTAGATGATATTGGAGTATATTAGAGTGCTATAGGTTATAATGGATGATATTGGAGTATATAAGAGTGCAGTAGGTTATAGTAGATGATATTGGAGTATATTAGAGTGCTATAGGTTATAATGGATGATATTGGAGTATATAAGAGTGCAGTAGGTTATAGTAGATGATATTGGAATATATTGAGTGCAGTAGGTTATAGTAGATGATATTGGAGTATATTAGAGTGAAGTAGGTTATAGTAGATAATATTGGAGTATATAAGAGTGCTGTAGGTTATAGTAGATGATATTGGAGTATATAAGAGTGCAGTAGGTTATAGTAGATGATATTGGAATATATTGAGTGCAGTAGGTTATAGTAGATGATATTGGAGTATATTAGAGTGCAGTAGGTTATAGTAGATAATATTGGAGTATATAAGAGTGCTGTAGGTTATAGTAGATGATATTGGAGTATATTAGAGTGCTGTAGGTTATAGTAGATGATATTGGAGTATATTAGAGTGCAGTAGGTTATAGTAGATGATATTGGAATATATTGAGTGCAGTAGGTTATAATGGATGATATTGGAGTATATTAGAGTGCTATAGGTTATAATGGATGATATTGGAGTATATTAGAGTGCTATAGGTTATAATGGATGATATTGGAGTATATTAGAGCGCTATAGGTTATAATGGATGATATTGGAGTATATTAGAGTGCAGTAGGTTATAGTAGATAATATTGGAGTATATAAGAGTGCAGTAGGTTATAGTAGATGATATTGGAGTATATTAGAGTGCAGTAGGTTATAGTAGATGATATTGGAGTATATAAGAGTGCAGTAGGTTATAATGGATGATATTGGAGTATATAAGAGTGCAGTAGGTTATAGTAGATAATATTGGAGTATATTAGAGTGCAGTAGGTTATAGTAGATGATATTGGAGTATATAAGAGTGCAGTACGTTATAGTAGATGATATTGGAGTATATAAGAGTGCAGTAGGTTATAGTAGGTAGATGATATTGGAGTATATAAGAGTGCAGTAGGTTATAGTAGATAATATTGGAGTATATAAGAGTGCAGTAGGTTATAGTAGATGATATTGGAGTATATAAGAGTGCAGTAGGTTATAATGGATGATATTGGAGTATATAAGAGTGCAGTAGGTTATAGTAGATAATATTGGAGTATATTAGAGTGCAGTATGTTATAGTAGATGATATTGGAGTATAGAGTGCAGTAGGTTATAGTAGATGATATTGGAGTATATAAGAGTGCAGTAGGTTATAGTAGATAATATTGGAGTATATAAGAGTGCAGTAGGTTATAGTAGATGATATTGGAGTATATAAGAGTGCAGTAGGTTATAGTAGATGATATTGGATATATAAGAGTGCAGTAGGTTATAGTAGATGATATATTAAAGTGCAGTGAAGTATAGTAGATGATACTGGAGTATATCAAAGTGCAGCGGAATATGGTACTGTGCAGTATAATACAGTAGATGATACTGAAGGAACATATTCCCTTCCCATAGACTTATAAAGCAGCGATACAGGAATAAGACAAGTTGACCTGGAGTGTTGTGCAGTTGGTATTAGGTGATCGCGAGTTATAATACAATGCAGCAACACATCAGCTGCGATCGGAAACTGCAGAAAGACTAAACAATCTCTGCAGAAGAGTAAATCAAGGCAGCTCTGCACCACTGACCGCCATGACGGGCACTGACCTGTACGCTTCTACCTCTTCTCCACCTCATAGACACAGTCACCTGGGATTATGTCCCCAAAATAAGTGAATAAAAGATGCAGCAAGAAGACAACTAAATTACTGCACAGGAAACAAGATGGCACCCTGACACAAAATACAGTTCTCACAGGAGGACCTGACCTGCCAAAGGCACATATACAAGGGCCCATACCTCTAATATATCCCGCCATCCGGAGCCACAATGTTTACATAGCATACACAGCACACATCACATGACCATTACCCCCAGGAAGCAGATACTGATGCCAAGCACCAATCTGTACATCAGCTGGTACACAGTGCATGTCACATGACCAATTCCCCTGAGGAAGAATGTACTGACACCAGGCGTCAATCTGTCCATCACATGACCAACACCCCTGAGGAGGCAGGCACTGATGCCAAGCACCAATCCATTCATCAGCTGGTACAAAGGTGCATGTCACATGACCAACACCCCTGAATAAAGAGGTTCTGACACCACGTGCCAATCCATCCATCAGTGGATACACAGCACAAGTCACATGATCAACACCCCTGAGGAAGCAGGCACTGATACCAAGCACCAATCCATACATCAGCTGGTACAACGGTGCATGTCACATGATCAACACCCCTGAAGAAGCAGGTACTGACAACAGGCGCCAATCCCTCCATCAGTGGATACACAGTCCATGTCACGATCAACACCACTGAGGAAGCAAGCACTGACAACAGGCGCCAATCCGTCCATCAGTGGATACACAGCCCATGTCACGATCAACACCCCTGAGGAAGCAAGCACTGACAACAGGTGCCAATCCGTCCATCAGTGGATACACAGCACATGTCAAATGATCAACACCCCTGAGGAAGCAGGCACTGATACCAAGCACCAACCCATTCATCCGCTGGCACAACAATGCATGTCACATGATCAACAGCCCTGAAGAAGCAGGTACTGACAACAGGCGCCAATCTGTCCATCAGTGGATACACAGCCCATGTCACATGATCAACACCCCTGAGGAGACAGGCACTGATACCAAGCACCAACCCCTTCATCAGCTGGTACAACAATGCATGTCACATGACCAAACCCCTGAAGAAGGGGGTACTGACACCAGGCACCAATCCGTCCATCAGTGGATATACAGCGCATGACCAATTCCCCTGAGGAAGCAGGTGCTGACACCAGGCACCAATCCCTCCATCAGTGGATACACAGCGCATGATCAATTCCCCTGAGGAAGCAGGTACTGACACCAGGCAGCAATACCTCCATCAGTGGATACACAGCACAATTCCCCTGAGGAAGAAGGTACTGACACCAGGTGCCAATCTGAACATCAGTAGATACACAGCGCATGACCAATTCCCCTGAGGAAGCAGGTGCTGACACCAGGCAGCAATCCCTCCATCAGTGGATACACAGCGCATGACCAATTCCCCCTGAGGAAGCAGGTACTGACACCAGGCAGCAATACCTCCATCAGTGGATACACAGCGCATGATCAATTCCCCTGAGGAAGCAGGTACTGACACCAGGTGCCAATCTGAACATCAGTGGATACACGGTGCATGTCATGTGACCGTTACCTTCCAGAAGCAGCAACCAATGCCAGGCTCCAATCCCTCAGTCTACTGATCCATTGGGCACATCACATGACTAATACCTCCAGAAAGTAATGACCAATGCCGGGTTCCAATCTGTCCATTAGATACACAGCGCACATCACATGACCATCACCACAGGATGCAGTGGACTACAGCTGCCTTAAATCTGCTACTTTCCAGGACTAAAAGCAGACATGTGATTGGCTGTTGCAACCCCAGTATAATATTATGGCCTGTAAAATGACTATATATTATCTCCGGGCCCTAAATTGCACTATATGTAATCTATGGGGCCCTCACCACCACTATATGTTATCTCCGGGCCCTCAACTGCACTATATGTAATCTATGGGGCCCTCACCACCACTATATGTTATCTCCGGGCCCTAAACTGCACTATATGTAATTTATGGGGCCCTCACCACCACTATATGTTATCTCCGGGCCCTCAACTGCACTATATGTAATCTGTGGGGCCCTCACCTGCACTATATGTAATCTGTGGGGCCCTAAACTGCACTATATGTAATCTATGGGGCCCTCACCACCACTATATGTTATCTCCGGGCCCTCAACTGCACTATATGTAATCTGTGGGGCCCTCACCTGCACTATATGTAATCTGTGGGGCCCTAAACTGCACTATATGTAATCTATGGGGCCCTCACCACCACTATATGTTATCTCCGGGCCCTCAACTGCACTATATGTAATCTGTGGGGCCCTCACCTGCACTATATGTAATCTATGGGGCCCTCACCTGCACTATATGTAATCTGTGGGGCCCTCAACTGCACTATATGTAATCTCCGGGGTCCTCACCTGCACTATATGTAATCTGTGGGGTCCACACCTGCTCTATATGTAATCTCCGGGGCCCTCACCTGCACTATATGTAATCTGTGGGGCCCTCACCTGCACTATATGTAATCTGTGGGGTCCTCACCTGCACTATATGTAATTCTGGGGCCCTCAACTGCACTATATGTAATCTATGGGGCCCTCGCCTGCACTATATGTAATCTATGGGGCCCTCACCTGCACTATATGTAATCTCCGGGGCCCTCACCTGCACTATATGTAATCTATGGGCCCTCACCTGCACTATATGTAATCTATGGGGCCCTCACCTGCACTATATGTAATCTGTGGGGCCCTCACCTGCACTATATGTAATCTGTGGGGTCCTCACCTGCACTACATGTAATCTATGGGGCCCTCACCTGCACTATATGTAATCTCCGGGGTCCTCACCTGCACTATATGTAATTCTGGGGCCCTCACCTGCACTATATGTAATCTCCGGGGTCCTCACCTGCACTATATGTAATTCTGGGGCCCTCACCTGCACTATATGTAATCTATGGGGCCCTCACCTGCACTATATGTAATCTGTGGGGCCCTCACCTGCACTATATGTAATCTGTGGGGCCCTCACCTGCACTATATGTAATCTGTGGGGCCCTCACCTGCACTATATGTAATCTGTGGGGCCCTCACCTGCACTATATGTAATCTATGGGGCCCTCACCTGCACTATATGTAATCTGTGGGGCCCTCACCTGCACTATATGTAATCTGTGGGGCCCTCACCTGCACTATATGTAATCTGTGGGGCCCTCACCTGCACTATATGTAATCTGTGGGGCCCTCACCTGCACTATATGTAATCTCCGGGGCCCTCACCTGCACTATATGTAATCTATGGGGCCCTCACCACCACTATATGTAATCTGTGGGGCCCTCACCTGCACTATATGTAATCTGTGGGGCCCTCACCTGCACTATATGTAATCTGTGGGGTCCTCACCTGCACTATATGTAATCTGTGGGGCCCTCACCTGCACTATATGTAATCTGTGGGGCCCTCACCTGCACTATATGTAATCTGTGGGGCCCTCACCTGCACTATATGTAATCTGTGGGGCCCTCACCTGCACTATATGTAATCTGTGGGGCCCTCACCTGCACTATATGTAATCTGTGGGGCCCTCACCTGCACTATATGTAATTCTGGGGCCCTCACCTGCACTATATGTAATCTGTGGGGCCCTCACCTGCACTATATGTAATCTATGGGGCCCTCACCTGCACTATATGTAATCTCCGGGGCCCTCACCTGCACTATATGTAATCTGTGGGGCCCTCACCTGCACTATATGTAATCTGTGGGGCCCTCAACTGCACTATATGTAATCTGTGGGGCCCTCACCTGCACTATATGTAATCTCCGGGGCCCTCACCTGCACTATATGTAATCTATGGGGCCCTCACTTGCGCTATACCTAATCTGTGGGGCCCTCACCTGCACTATATGTAATCTCCGGGGTCCTCACCTGCACTATATGTAATCTCCGGGGCCCTCACCTGCACTATATGTAATCTCCGGGGCCCTCACCTGCACTATATGTAATCTGTGGGGCCCTCACCTGCACTATATGTAATCTGTGGGGTCCTCACCTGCACTATATGTAATCTGTGGGGCCCTCACTTGCACTATATGTAATTCTGGGGCCCTCACCTGCACTATATGTAATCTGTGGGGTCCTCACCTGCACTATATGTAATCTGTGGGGCCCTCACCAGCACTATATGTAATCTGTGGGGCCCTCACTTGCACTATATGTAATTCTGGGGCCCTCACCTGCACTATATGTAATCTGTGGGGTCCTCACCTGCACTATATGTAATCTGTGGGGCCCTCACCAGCACTATATGTAATCTGTGGGGCCCTCACCTGCACTATATGTAATCTGTGGGGTCCTCACTTGCACTATATGTAATCTGTGGGGCCCTCACTTGCACTATATGTAATTCTGGGGCCCTCACCTGCACTATATGTAATCTGTGGGGTCCTCACCTGCACTATATGTAATCTGTGGGGCCCTCACCAGCACTATATGTAATCTGTGGGGCCCTCACTTGCACTATATGTAATTCTGGGGCCCTCACCTGCACTATATGTAATCTGTGGGGTCCTCACCTGCACTATATGTAATCTGTGGGGTCCTCACTTGCACTATATGTAATCTGTGGGGCCCTCACTTGCACTATATGTAATTCTGGGGCCCTCACCTGCACTATATGTAATCTGTGGGGCCCTCACCTGCACTATATGTAATCTGTGGGGCCCTCACCTGCACTATATATTATCTCCGGGCCCTCAACTGCACTATATGTAATCTATGGGGCCCTCACCACCACTATATGTTATCTCTGGGCCCTCATCTGCACTATATGTAATCTGTGGGGCCCTCACCTGCACTATATGTAATTCTGGGGCCCTCACCTGCACTATATGTAATCTGTGGGGCCCTCACCTGCACTATATGTAATCTATGGGGCCCTCACCTGCACTATATGTAATCTGTGGGGCCCTCACCTGCACTATATGTAATCTGTGGGGCCCTCACCTGCACTATATGTAATCTGTGGGGCCCTCACCTGCACTATATGTAATCTCCGGGGCCCTCACCTGCACTATATGTAATCTATGGGGCCCTCACCTGCTCTATACCTAATCTGTGGGGCCCTCACCTGCACTATATGTAATCTGTGGGGCCCTCACCTGCACTATATGTAATCTCCGGGGTCCTCACCTGCACTATATGTAATCTGTGGGGTCCTCACCTGCACTATATGTAATCTGTGGGGCCCTCACCTGCACTATATGTAATCTCCGGGGCCCTCATCTGCACTATATGTAATCTGTGGGGCCCTCACCTGCACTATATGTAATCTCCGGGGTCCTCACCTGCACTATATGTAATCTGTGGGGCCCTCACCTGCACTATATGTAATCTGTGGGGCCCTCACCTGCACTATATGTAATCTGTGGGGTCCTCACCTGCACTATATGTAATCTCCGGGGCCCTCACCTGCACTATATGTAATCTGTGGGGCCCTCACCTGCACTATATGTAATCTGTGGGGCCCTCACCTGCACTATATGTAATCTGTGGGGCCCTCACTTGCACTATATGTAATCTGTGGGGCCCTCACTTGCACTATATGTAATTCTGGGGCCCTCACCTGCACTATATGTAATCTGTGGGGTCCTCACCTGCACTATATGTAATCTGTGGGGCCCTCACCTGCACTATATGTAATCTGTGGGGCCATCACCTGCACTATATGTAATCTGTGGGGCCCTCACCTGCACTATATGTAATCTGTGGGGTCCTCACCTGCACTATATGTAATCTGTGGGGCCCTCATCTGCACTATATGTAATCTGTGGGGCCCTCACTTGCACTATATGTAATCTGTGGGGTCCTCACCTGCACTATATGTAATCTGTGGGGCCCTCACCTGCACTATATGTAATCTGTGGGGCCATCACCTGCACTATATGTAATCTGTGGGGCCCTCACCTGCACTATATGTAATCTGTGGGGTCCTCACCTGCACTATATGTAATCTGTGGGGCCCTCATCTGCACTATATGTAATCTGTGGGGCCCTCACTTGCACTATATGTAATCTGTGGGGTCCTCACCTGCACTATATGTAATCTGTGGGGCCCTCACCTGCACTATATGTAATCTGTGGGGCCCTCACTTGCACTATATGTAATTCTGGGGCCCTCACCTGCACTATATGTAATCTGTGGGGTCCTCACCTGCACTATATGTAATCTGTGGGGCCCTCACCTGCACTATATGTAATCTGTGGGGTCCTCACCTGCACTATATGTAATCTGTGGGGTCCTCACCTGCACTATATGTAATCTGTGGGGCCCTCACTTGCACTATATGTAATCTGTGGGGCCCTCACTTGCACTATATGTAATTCTGGGGCCCTCACCTGCACTATATGTAATCTGTGGGGCCCTCACCTGCACTATATGTAATCTGTGGGGTCCTCAACTGCACTATATGTAATCTGTGGGGCCCTCACCTGCACTATATGTAATCTATGGGGCCCTCACCTGCACTATATGTAATCCCCGGGGCCCTCACCTGCACTATATGTAATCTGTGGGGCCCTCACTTGCACTATATGTAATCTGTGGGGCCCTCACCTGCACTATATGTAATCTGTGGGGTCCTCACCTGCACTATATGTAATCTGTGGGGCCCTCACCTGCACTATATGTAATCTGTGGGGCCCTCACCTGCACTATATGTAATCTCCGGGGCCCTCACCTGCACTATATGTAATCTGTGGGGTCCTCACCTGCACTATATGTAATCTGTGGGGCCCTCATCTGCACTATATGTAATCTGTGGGGCCCTCACTTGCACTATATGTAATCTGTGGGGTCCTCACCTGCACTATATGTAATCTGTGGGGCCCTCACTTGCACTATATGTAATTCTGGGGCCCTCACCTGCACTATATGTAATCTGTGGGGTCCTCACCTGCACTATATGTAATCTGTGGGGTCCTCACCTGCACTATATGTAATCTGTGGGGTCCTCACCTGCACTATATGTAATCTGTGGGGTCCTCACCTGCACTATATGTAATCTGTGGGGCCCTCACCTGCACTATATGTAATCTGTGGGGTCCTCACCTGCACTATATGTAATCTGTGGGGCCCTCACTTGCACTATATGTAATCTGTGGGGCCCTCACTTGCACTATATGTAATTCTGGGGCCCTCACCTGCACTATATGTAATCTGTGGGGCCCTCACCTGCACTATATGTAATCTGTGGGGTCCTCAGCTGCACTATATGTAATCTCCGGGGCCCTCACCTGCACTATATGTAATCTGTGGGGCCCTCACCTGCACTATATGTAATCTGTGGGGCCCTCACCTGCACTATATGTAATCTGTGGGGCCCTCACCTGCACTATATGTAATCTGTGGGGCCCTCACCTGCACTATATGTAATCCCCGGGGCCCTCACCTGCACTATATGTAATCTATGGGGCCCTCACCTGCACTATATGTAATCTCCGGGGCCCTCACCTGCACTATATGTAATCTGTGGGGCCCTCACCTGCACTATATGTAATCTGTGGGGCCCTCACCTGCACTATATGTAATCTCCGGGGCCCTCACCTGCACTATATGTAATCTGTGGGGCCCTCACCTGCTCTATATGTAATCTGTGGGGTCCTCACCTGCACTATATGTAATCTGTGGGGCCCTCACCTGCACTATATGTAATCTGTGGGGCCCTCACCTGCACTATATGTAATCTGTGGGGCCCTCACCTGCACTATATGTAATCTGTGGGGCCCTCACCTGCACTATATGTAATCCGTGGGGCCCTCACCTGCACTATATGTAATCTGTGGGGCCCTCACCTGCACTATATGTAATCCGTGGGGCCCTCACCTGCACTATATGTAATCCGTGGGGCCCTCACCTGCACTATATGTAATCCGTGGGGCCCTCACCTGCACTATATGTAATCCGTGGGGCCCTCACCTGCACTATATGTAATCCGTGGGGCCCTCACCTGCACTATATGTAATCCGTGGGGCCCTCACCTGCACTATATGTAATTCTGGGGCCCCAGCCTGCTCTATACCCAATCTCTGGGGCCCTCACCTGCACTATATGTAATCTGTGGGGCCCTCACCTGCACTATATGTAATCTATGGGGCCCTCGTCTGCACTATATGTAATCTGTGGGGTCCTCACCTGCACTATATGTAATCTGTGGGGCCCTCACCTGCTCTATATGTAATCTGTGGGGCCCTCACCTGCACTATATGTAATCTGTGGGGCCCTCACCTGCACTATATGTAATCTGTGGGGCCCTCACCTGCACTATATGTAATCCGTGGGGCCCTCACCTGCACTATATGTAATCCGTGGGGCCCTCACCTGCACTATATGTAATCTATGGGGCCCTCGCCTGCACTATATGTAATCTGTGGGGCCCTCGCCTGCACTATATGTAATCTGTGGGGCCCTCACCTGCACTATATGTAATCTATGGGGCCCTCGCCTGCACTATATGTAATCTGTGGGGCCATCACCTGCACTATATGTAATCTGTGGGGCCCTCACCTGCACTATATGTAATCTGTGGGGTCCTCACCTGCACTATATGTAATCTCCGGGGCCCTCACCTGCACTATATGTAATCTGTGGGGCCCTCACCTGCACTATATGTAATCTGTGGGGCCCTCACCTGCACTATATGTAATCCGTGGGGCCCTCACCTGCACTATATGTAATCCGTGGGGCCCTCACCTGCACTATATGTAATCCGTGGGGCCCTCACCTGCACTATATGTAATCCGTGGGGCCCTCACCTGCACTATATGTAATCTGTGGGGCCCTCACCTGCACTATATGTAATCTATGGGGCCCTCGTCTGCACTATATGTAATCTGTGGGGTCCTCACCTGCACTATATGTAATCTGTGGGGCCCTCACCTGCTCTATATGTAATCTGTGGGGCCCTCACCTGCACTATATGTAATCTGTGGGGCCCTCACCTGCACTATATGTAATCTGTGGGGCCCTCACCTGCACTATATGTAATCCGTGGGGCCCTCACCTGCACTATATGTAATCCGTGGGGCCCTCACCTGCACTATATGTAATCTATGGGGCCCTCGCCTGCACTATATGTAATCTGTGGGGCCCTCGCCTGCACTATATGTAATCTGTGGGGCCCTCACCTGCACTATATGTAATCTATGGGGCCCTCGCCTGCACTATATGTAATCTGTGGGGCCATCACCTGCACTATATGTAATCTGTGGGGCCCTCACCTGCACTATATGTAATCTGTGGGGTCCTCACCTGCACTATATGTAATTCTGGGGCCCTCACCTGCACTATATGTAATCTCCGGGGCCCTCACCTGCACTATATGTAATCTGTGGGGCCATCACCTGCACTATATGTAATCTGTGGGGCCATCACCTGCACTATATGTAATCTGTGGGGTCCTCACCTGCACTATATGTAATTCTGGGGCCCTCACCTGCACTATATGTAATCTCCGGGGCCCTCACCTGCACTATATGTAATCTGTGGGGCCCTCACCTGCACTATATGTAATCTGTGGGGCCCTCACCTGCACTATATGTAATCTGTGGGGCCCTCACCTGCACTATATGTAATCTGTGGGGCCCTCACCTGCACTATATGTAATCCGTGGGGCCCTCACCTGCACTATATGTAATCTGTGGGGCCCTCACCTGCACTATATGTAATCCGTGGGGCCCTCACCTGCACTATATGTAATCCGTGGGGCCCTCACCTGCACTATATGTAATCCGTGGGGCCCCAACCTGCTCTATACCCAATCTCTGGGGCCCTGGGCCGGGCATGTGATGGGTTGGTTGTTATGGTAACGCATTATGGGGGGCCCAGCAGCAGGCAGTGAGGGGTCGGTTGTTATAGTAACCCATTGTGGGGGGGCCCCAGAGGGATGGGGTGCAGGGCAGGCAGTGAGGGGCCCAGGACTGAGGCAGATGATGGGAGTCGTATTCCCGGCCGCTCCCCTTTGTGTGGTCAGGGGCCCCCGGCAGACATGAGGGGCCGGGCAGGGACCCCCGAGCTGTGGCCCCCTCCTACCAGGCCCGGGGCCCCCGCCTCCCCCACATTCTCAGACGGTTTATTAACATTTTCAGACAAAAGAAAAACAAAAATGGCTCCGGCAGCGCCGCATCCCCTCATCCCCGCCGCCATGTTCTGCAGATCCGCCGCTCCGATGTGGGGGCCCCGGGAGGGGAGACTGAGGGCCCCGCACCCCGTCTTCTCTCCGGGAGCCCTCCCCCTCCTCCCCGGGGCCGGGCCGTGTCACACAATGCCGGGGGCCACACGGGGCGCGGGCGGAGAGAGCGGGGCCCCGGGACATGGCGACACCCCCCTCCCCGTACAGGAGAACGGAGCCCCCTCCCCCCGGTACCGGGCGCAGCGCGGGAACCATACAGACCTGACAGACCCCGGGCCGGCGGGAGAGGCCTGACACACGCCCCGGGCTCCGGTGGGTTCCGGGTCACCGCCGATCACTTCTGGGTGTCCCGGCCGGTGCTGAGCGCCCACAATTCACCCGAGCCGGCTCATTGACACGGAGATGGCGTCAGTGTGGAGCCCCCCGTCTCCTCCGCGCTACAGCCCTCCCCCCCCGTCCCCAAATATCCTCCCCCTGCTCCCCCTCCCGGCCTCCCGCCTCATCTACTCCGCGGAGAGCGGGGGCTCCGGCACAGTGTGTCACCCCGACACGGAGGAGAGAGGGCCCCCCGATACTGAGGAGAGACCCCCCACCAGGAGAAAGTATTGTGCGCGTAATACTGAGGAGAGACCCCCCCCCCCCACCAGGAGAAAGTATTGTGCGCGTAATACTGAGGAGAGAGAGACCCCCGATACTGAGGAGATGTCCCCAGATACTGAGGAGAGACCCCCCACCTGGATAAAGTATTGTGCGCGTAATACTGAGGAGAGAGGGCCCCCCGATACTGAGGAGATGTCCCCAGATACTGAGGAGAGACCCCCCCCCCACCAGGAGAAAGTATTGTGCGCGTAATACTGAGGAGAGAGGGCCCCCGATACTGAGGAGATGTCCCCAGATACTGAGGAGAGACCCCCCCACCTGGATAAAGTATTGTGCGCGTAATACTGAGGAGAGAGGGCCCCCCGATACTGAGGAGATGTCCCCAGATACTGAGGAGAGAGGCCCCCCCGATACTGAGGAGATGCCCCCAGATACTGAGGAGAGAGGGCCCCCCGATACTGAGGAGATGCCCCCAGATACTGAGGAGAGAGGGCCCCCCGATACTGAGGAGATGCCCCCAGATACTGAGGAGAGAGGGCCCCCCGATACTGAGGAGATGCCCCCAGATACTGAGGAGAGACCCCCCACCAGGAGAAAGTATTGTGCGCGTAATACTGAGGAGAGACCCCCCCACCAGGAGAAAGTATTGTGCGCGTAATACTGAGGCGAGAGGGCCCCCCGATACTGAGATGTCCCCCCCAGATACTAAGAAGAGAGGGCCCCCCGATACTGAGGAGATGCCCCCCCCAGATACTAAGAAGAGAGGGCCCCCAGATACTGAGGAGATGCCCCCCCCAGATACTGAGGAGAGAGTGCCCCCGATACTGAGGAGATGCCCCCAGATACTGAGGAGATGCCCCCCACCAGGAGAGAGTATTGTGCGCGTAATACTGAGGAGAGAGGGCCCCCGATACTGAGGAGAGAGGGCCCCCGATACTGAGGAGAGAGGGCCCCCCGATACTGAGGAAAGGCCCCCCACCAGGAGAGAGTATTGTGCGCCAAATACTGAGGAGAACCCCCCAGATACTGAGGAGACCCCCCCCCCCCCCCCGATACTGAGGAGAGACCCCCTTCCCCACCAGGAGAAAGTATTGTGCGCGTAATACTGAGGAGAGAGGGCCCCCCGATACTGAGGAGATGCCCCCCGCCCCCAGATAGTGAGGAGAGAACCCCACAACGGGAGAAAGTATATGCACCCCAATACTGAGGATAACCCCCCCAGATACTGAGGAGAACCCCCCACCGGGAAAAAGTATATGCACCCCAATACTAAGGATAATCCCCCCCAGATACTGAGGAGATGCCCCCCGCCCCCAGATACTGAGGAGCCCCCCCCCCCCCACCAGGAGAAAGTATTGTGCGCGTAATACTGAGGAGAGAGGGCCCCCGATACTGAGGAGATGTCCCCAGATACTGAGGAGAGAGGGCCCCCGATACTGAGGAGATGCCCCCCGCCCCCAGATAGTGAGGAGAGAACCTCACAACGGGAGAAAGTATATGCACCCCAATACTAAGGATAATCCCCCCCAGATACTGAGGAGATGCCCCCCGCCCCCAGATACTGAGGAGCCCCCCCCCCCACCAGGAGAAAGTATTGTGCGCGTAATACTGAGGAGAGAGGGCCCCCCGATACTGAGGAGATGCCCCCCCGATACTGAGGAGAGAGGGCCCCCGATACTGAGGAGATGCCCCCCGCCCCCAGATAGTGAGGAGAGAACCTCACAACGGGAGAAAGTATATGCACCCCAATACTGAGGATAACCCCCCCCAGATACTGAGGAGAACCCCCCACCGGGAAAAAGTATATGCACCCCAGTACTGAGGAGAACCCCCCCCCCCCAGATACTGAGGAGAACCCCCCACCGGGAGAAAGTATATGCACCCCAATACTGAGGATAACCCTCCCAGATACTGAGGAGAACGCCCCACCACCGGGAGAAAGTATATGCACCCCAATACTGAGGAGATTCCCCCCAGATACTGAGGAGAGCCCCCCCACTGGGAGAAAGTATATGTACCCCAATACTGAGGATAACCCCCCAAGATACTGAGGAGAGACCCCCACCAGGAGAAAGTATGTGCACCCCAATACTGAGGAGATCCCCCCGGGAGAGAAAGTATATGCACCCCAATACTGAGATCCCCCACCAGGAGAAAGTATATGCACCCCAATACTGAAGAGATCCCCCCCCCCCCGGGGGAGAAAGTATATGCACCCCAATACTGAGGAAACCCCCCCCCCCACCAGAAGAAAGTATATGCACCCCAATACTGAGGAGAATCCCCCAGATACTGAGGATAACCCCCCACTGGGAGAAAGTATATGCACCCCAATACTGAGGAGATCCCCCCGGGGGAGAAAGTATATGCACCCTAATACTGAGGAGATCCCCCCCCCCCCCCCGGGGGAGAAAGTATATGCACCCCAATACTGAGGAAAACCCTCCCCCCCACCAGAAGAAAGTATATGCACCCCAATACTGAGGAGATACCCCCCACCAGGAGAAAGTATATGCACCCCAATACTGGGATCCCCCCCCCCCAGATACTGAGAGGAGCCATCTCCCCCCCCACACACACACTCAATACTGAGACGCCACCGTAAGTATAAGCCCCAGATACTGCAAGCCCCCCACACACACAATGTTTGAGTAACCAACACTGTGGAGGAACCCCCAGGTTAAAGTATGTGAGCCCCCCAGTATAAGGTATGTGCCCCCTAGGATGAAGTATGTGCTCCCCCAATGTGTGAGACCCCCATTATAAGGTATGTGCCCTCTAGGATAAAGTATGTGAGCCCCCCAGAATAAGGTATGTGCCACCTAGGATAAAGTATGTGAGCCCCCCAGAATAAGGTATGTGCCCCCTAGGATAAAGTATGTGCCCCCCCCCATGTTTGAGCCCCCCAGAATAAGGTATGTGCCACCTAGGATAAAGTATGTGCCCCCCCCCCCCCCCCCCAATGTGTGAGCCCCCCATAATAAGGTATGTGCCCCCTAGGATAAAGTACTTGCCCCCCCCCAATGTGTGAGCCCCCCAGAATAAGGTATGTGCCCCCTAGGATAAAGTATGTGCCCCCCCCCAATGTGTGAGCCCCCCAGTATAAGGTATGTGCCCCCTAGGATAAATTATGTGCCTTTCACAATCTATGTACCACCCACCCAGAATAAAGTAAAGTTTGCCCCCGAACACTTAGGGACAAGCCCCAGAATAAAATATATGCCCCCCAGTATCAAATGTATGCCCCCTACAAGTATGTGTGCCACCCACCAAATACGACGACATGTGCCCCCTCCGCACTTGTTATACTAATGCAGGGATCTCTTGGGCCGCCACAAGCTTTTTCCCGGCCCGCTGCTTCTTGTCCAGTAACGCTTACATTATGGGGGACAGTCCTTCCCAGATGCCACTGACGTCTCGCCACCCCACCCCCCCCTCAATGCAAGTCTATGGGAGGGGCCGTGATGGCCGTCACGCCCCCTCCCATAGGCTTGCATTGAGGGGGCACGGTTGACATCGCAAGCCTCAGGCTGCATCGTCAGTCGTCCTGCACGGAGCGAAGTTCGCTCCGTGCACCGCATGTCTGGAGTGCCGCAGCCAAGATCGCGGGGTCCCCAGCGGCGGGACCCCTGTGATCAGACATCTTATCCATTGGATAGGGGATAAGATGTCTAGGGGCGGAGTACCCCTTTAACCTAAACTATTGGTACATGTCCTCATCATCTCCCACTTTGACTACTGCATCATCTTCCACTGTGGTCTTCCATCTAACACTCTTGCTCCCCTCCAATCCATCCTCATCTCTGCTGCCCAATAATCGATCTCTCCCCTCGCTCCTCCTCTGCCAATCCTTTCACTGACACCACCCATTGCCCAAAAAATTTAGACTAAACTGTTCACCACAACATACTAGGCCGTCCACAACCTGTCCCCCCATACACCTCTGACCTGACCTCCCGATACCACCTCTCGTGTAATCTCCGATCCTCTTAAGACCTCCGCCTTTGTCCTCCCCTCGTCCGCACCCCACACAACCATCTCCTAAACTTCTCCCGTGCTTCCCCCATACACTGGAACTTGGTACCCCCAACACATCTGGCTCTCACCCACCATCAAGACCTTCAAAAGCAACCCGAAGACCCACCGCCGCAAGACATCCTATGACCTACAATAACCCTGGTGCTATTGAACTGCTCTGTGAACGGCTACTTCTCTAACTTCCCAGAGATGGCCAGCTGTCCCCCTCACCTATTGTTTACCTCCCATCTTCTTGTAAATTGTGAGCCCTAGGGGGCCCGCTCTCCCTCTTCAGTCTTCAATTAACTTTTTGTCACGTTCACTGTACCTGTCTTTGTGTCTGGTATGTTAACCCTTATCACATATTCAACCAAGAACAGAAGGAGATGGACGAAGGAAAGGGGTATTGGTGGATGAACGATAGGGGATGCGATGCTATATATATGCAGGGTTAAAGGGGTACTCTGCCCAAAGGATAGAGGATAAGATGTCTGATCGCAGGGGTCCTGCCGCTGGGGACCCGCACGATCTCGGCCGCAGCACCCCCCGACATCCGGTGCATGAAGCAAACTTCACTCCGTGCCAGATGACTGGCGATGCGGGGCAGAGGCTCGTGAAGTCACGACCACGCCCCCTCAATGTGAGTCTATGGGAGGGGGCGTGAAACGCCCCCTCCCATAGACTCGCATTGAGGGGGCGTGGCAGTGATGTCACAAGCTTGGTGTGGCCATGACGTCATGAGCCTCCGTAACACAGGATAAGTGATATGTGCTGATTCCTAAGAGGACCGTCAAAAAGCACGTACTCTCTGATACTTTCCCCGCTGGACAGTATATTAGGATAAAATCAAAATGTGAAGAAGAGGGTCCAACGTGACACCATTTTATCCACGCCAGTAGCTTATGATCTCCAGTCGCGTAGATCTTCTTGGCAGGAAATTAAGCTTCTTTTTGGAGAATCAGCCAAATGACCTTTTCTTCTGTAATAGCAGGGAGAGTATTGCACCGACTCTCCCCCCCAAAAAATAGTCCATTGGAATCCAGATGAGAGACAGCAGGAGCGGAATACTTTACGGAAAAGTCTTACACCGCAGAATCTGACCAATCTTGGGTATCTAATCCTCCTCAGGTTAGAACAACGAGAAACGTTCTAAATAGATTTGCCATAATAAATTGCCGAATCTCTGAAGTGCCATAAGATCCGCCGGCTATAGCCATTTTGGGACTGATTTGCTTCTTAGGCTGCATTCACACCACGTTTTTGCAATACAGTTCCCATATACGTTTTCAATGTGAAAACCGTACGGAACCGTATTGAAAACCGTATGCATTGATTCTCCATTGAAAACCATACGCCAAAAGATGCATCCGGTTGTGTCCGTGTTGCATCCTGTACGGTTTTGTCAGGTTTTTTTTTCCCCGTACCCAAAACCGTAGTCTACCAAGTTTTTTGGTCAGGGGGAAAACCATGTATGTTTTTTTTTTAACATGGGAGTCAATGGGAACCAAAAAGAACCGTATGTGCATACGGTTCTAACCGGTTTGTACCATACGGTTTTAGACTTTGCACAGTTTTTTTTCTTGGAATTTCAATCAAAGGGGATTTAAGTGAAACTTAATTCAAAATGGAGTGAAAAGTTTAAAAACGTATACGTTTATTTCTTAAAAATGGATGCAACCGGACTTCATTTTGCAAACCGTATACGGTTTTTAACTGTATATGGGTTGAAATTCGTACACACGTTTTGATACAGTTTAGTCAGGTTTTGAGGAATCCGTTTTTCATCAAAAACCTGATACGGGAACTGTATTGCAAAAACGTTACCAATTTGTGCAGCAAATGCTTCACCCTGCTCGGTCTCTTTGGCGCCATCGTCCCCATCGCCATCTCCTGGGGCTTCTTTGAGGGTACAAAAGCTGACTCTAAGGCTTCTGTGAACTTTCAGTGTTTGGACCCATCTTGGTTTCTAAATATTATCTTTATTTACATTATTATGTTTTCTTTGTAGCAACTTGGGAATTTTCTTTAGGAAAGTCCACACCCCATTCCATGGTTTGAGAGTAAAGATTCACGTAATTAGCATATCCTTATGTCCAGTCTGATAGTGACCCAGCAGATTCATCTTCTGATTCTTTCCTGGCTGCTGTCAATAAAAGCCAGACAAACACAACTTTGGAGAAACTCCGAAACTGTTCAACGGAAACAACCAGAACCGTATTCATATCACTTCCAAACACCAATACAAGGATACGGCAAACAGGAATCAAGGAATAAGATATAACAATGGAACAAGAAAGATGATACCCAGCACTCACCAATACAAGGATACGGCAAACAGGAATCAAGGAATAAGATATAACAATGGAACAAGAAAGATGATACCCAGCACTCACCAATACAAGGATACGGCAAACAGGAATCAAGGAATAAGATATAACAATGGAACAAGAAAGATGATACCCAGCACTCACCAATACAAGGATAAGGAAATCAGGAATCAAGGAATAAGATATAACAAGAAAGATGATACCCAGCACTCACCAATGCAAGGATAAGGAAACCAGGAATCAAGGAATAAGATATAACAAGAAAGAAGATACCCAGCACTCACCAGTAATGCAAAGTGAAGATTTATTATGCCATAGTGTAGTACAAGGACGCGTTTCGGCATGGGAGCCTTCCTCAGCTGTCTGCCTGTTTATTTTTATTTATTTTTATTCATTTATTAGTATGCTTTTTTTTCCATTTTCCTGTAGTATTCATTCTAATTTTATTTAATTTCACATTTGTACATACATTTGTTTGTATTATGTATATTTTGGTATTGCTCAAGATAGATCCACATCATTATGCCAACCATTCCTCTCATATACATGTATTATCCTGCTCTATAGTCCTGATCCACACCAGATTTTGCTTACGACTTGGTACAGGTGATTGGACCAGGTAGATATAAAATGGAACCAAGACAGCACACAACTCCCACACCACTAAAGAAGGGGTTTGGATAGATCCCAGAACACCCCGAAATGCGTTTGGAGACTTATGGAGATTTTAAATTGAGCATCCGGATGAAAAACGCCTATCCATATTCACACCAAGCGATATTGGTGAATATATCTCAAGTACGTTTCTGCTGACACGTGTGAAAAATCTGCAGGGCAAGAAGGGGTTAACCACTGCCATTCACATTCACCCCTGCTGCCTAAAATCCACCTTTGCATCCAGCCTACAAGTTTGAACATCTATTCCTGCATCAAGTTTGAACCTCCGACGGAGCGAGCGCCCCCACGGTCATCTGACCGCATTCTCCGGGAACTCGCCAGCGTGCAGGCCGCAAGGAGCATCACAGACGCCACCGGCGCATGGCCGCAGCAAGGTCCATCGCTGCTGGCTGGAGCACCGAAGCAAGGACAGAAGCACCGACATGGAGCGGTGAGTGGCACATAATTGCCAAACGATCTTTCTCCCGCAGGCAGACCACGACATACCGGCTCCATACCAACCTGTGTTATAAGGTGGAACTGCATATTCTTTCTTTACAGGTGAATATTAAAGGGGTTATCCAGGAAAAAAACTTTTTTTTATATATATCAACTGGCTCCAGAAAGTTAAACAGATTTGTAAATTACTTAAAAAATCTTAATCCTTTCAGTACTTATGAGCTTCTGAAGTTAAGGTTGTTCTTTTCTGTCTAAATCCTCTCTGATGACACTTGTCTCGGAAACCGCCCAGTTTAGAAGCAAATCCCCATAGCAAACCTCTTCTTCTGTGTGCAGTTCCCGAGACAAGCAGAGATGTCAGCAGAGAGCACTGTTGGCAGACAGAAAACAACAACTCAACTTCAGCAGCTGATAATTATTGGAAGGATTAAGATTTTTTAATAGAAGTAATTTACAAATCTGTTTAACTTTCTGGAGCCAGTTGAGATATATATATATATAAGTTTTTTCCTGGAATACCCCTTTAACTTTTAGCATGAGGTGGAAATCTATATTCTTTTCCTACAGGTGGATATTAATCATTGCCATTCTATTGCCGGCATAGAGATCTATATTGGAATAATCTTCTCCATAGCTTGTGTGAATATGTCCATAATATAGGTGAACTCTACTATTGAACATGAGAACATAATAATCTAAGAGACATTAGTGAGATAGTAAACTCTAGGACAACCATTATATGATATATAGTCCGGATATCACTACAACCGCAAGCGCCCTGTGGAGTATTTTATTGTATTTTATTAGCATTTTTTATTTTTACTTTTTAAATTTGATGTAATTGTATTTGATGAGATAAAATTTCATAGTCCATCACACACTCAATTTTTGGGTAGGACACTGAAGACTGTGGGCTGTTTTTTCTTTATTAGTAAACCCAATTCAACCTCCGTCGGGATTAATTGTGAGCTGCACCAATTTTTTACAATTTTTTTTTACAATCTAAAACCATAATCTTTCTGATGTCTACAGTGATCACTTAAAGGGGTACTCCTGTGGAGAAAAAAACATTTTTTAATCAACTGGTGTCAGAAAGTTAAACAGATTTGTAAATTCCTTCTATTAAAAAAATCCTAATCCTTCCATTACTTTTTAGGGGCTGTATACTACAGAGGAATTGCTTTTCTTTTTGGATTTCTCTGATGTCACGACCACAGTGCTCTCTGCTGACACCTCTGTTCATTTTAGGAACTGTCCAGAGCAGCATATGTTTGCTATGGGGATTTTCTCCTGCTCTGGACAGTTCCTAAAATGGACAGTGGTGTCAGTAGAGAGCACTGTGGTCATGACAGAAGAGAAATCCAAAAAGAAAAGCATTTCCTCTGTAGTATACAGCCCCTTAAAAGTACTGGAAGGATTAAAGGGGTATTCCAGGCAAAACCTTTTTTTTATATATATATATCAACTGGCTCCGGAAAGTTAAACAGATTTGTAAATTACATCTATTAAAAAATCTTAATCCTTCCAATAGTTATTGGAAACACCGATCTTTACTATGTATTACTATATAGTCCAACATGCTGGGAGTTGTAGGTTTGCAACAGCTGGAGGCACCCCTGATTGGGAAACAGCGATCTTTACTATATAGTCCAACATGCTGGGAGTTGTAGTTTTTCAACAGCTGGAGGCACCCCTGATTGGGAAACACCGATCTTTACTATATATTACTATATAGTCCAACATTCTGGGAGTTGTAGTTTTCGTTTGGAGCAGCTGCTGAGCCCCAGGCTGTATCAGGGCATGCTGGGAGTTGTAGTTAGTAATTAAGAAAAAAGCGATTAAAAAGTCACATCAAAATAAAAATGGCCCTGCTAAAAACTGCAGATCGGCCGTATAAGGAGAAATGAAAAAAAGTTATAGGGGTCAGAATAGGACAAAATTTCCCCCACATATGTGTATCCTGTGATGTCACGCATATATAATTCATTATGCAAATTAGCATTTTAGCTGTAACCTTTGACTGTCTGGGCATGCTGAAAGTTGTAGTTTTGCAACAGCTGGAGACACCCTGGTTGGGAAACACTGGTATAGGGGGACTGTAGGCAGGCACTATTAGAGGTACTCCGATGGATCGTGTATAAATAAAAGACCAGATTTTCCTGCCATACAGGAGTTTAGACCTTTCTGACCTGTGGGGGTAAAATCAGATGCCATAGTACAGAAGGTATCTGGATCATAAGGGGACAACTGGGTACTAGGTTAGTCGATATCCCTTAGATCAGTGGTCTTCAACCTGCGGACCTCCAGATGTTGCAAAACTACAACTCCCAGCATGCCCGGACAGGCGTTGGCTGTCCGGGCATGCTGGGAATTGTTGTTTTGCAACATCTGGAGGTCTGGAGGTTGAAGACCACTGGCCTACATAATGTGGGGGAACACTGCCTGCCTAATGTGGGGGAACACTGCCTGCCGAATGTGGGGGAACACTGCCTGCCTAATGTGGGGGAACACTGCCTGCCTAATGTGGGGGAACACTGCCTGCCGAATGTGGGGGAACACTGCCTGCCTAATGTGGGGGAACTCTGTCTGCGCCTAATATGGGGGAACTCTGTCTGCGCCTAATATGGGGGAACACTGCCTGCCTAATGTGGGGAACACTGCCTGCCTAATGTGGGGGAACACTGCCCGCCTAATGTGGGGGAACACTGCCAGCCTAATGTGGGGGAACACTGCCCGCCTAATGTGGGGGAACACTGCCAGCCTAATGTGGGGGAACACTGCCAACCTAATGTGGGGGAACACTGCCTGCCTAATGTGGGGGAACACTGCCTGCCTAATGTGGGGGAACACTGCCTGCCTAATGTGGGGGAACTCTGTCGGCCTAATGTGGGGGAACACTGCCAACCAAATGTGGGGGCACACTGCCTGCCTAATGTGGGGGAACACTGCCTGCCTAATGTGGGGGAACACTGCCTGCCTAATGTGGGGGAACACTGCCTGCCTAATGTGGGGGAACACTGCCAACCTAATGTGGGGGAACACTGCCTGCCTAGTGTGGGGGAACACTGCCTGCCTAATGTGGGGGAACACTGCCAACCTAATGTGGGGGAACACTGCCTGCCTAATGTGGGGGAACACTGCCTGCCTAATGTGGGGGAACACTGTCTGCGCCTAATGTGGGGGAACACTGTCTGCTCCTAATGTGGGGAACACTGCCTGCCTAATGTGGGGGAACACTGCCAACCTAATGTGGGGGAACACTGCCAACCTAATGTGGGGAGAACACTGCCTGCCTAATGTGGGGGAACACTGCCAACCTAATGTGGGGGAACACTGCCAACCTAATGTGGGGGAACACTGCCAACCTAATGTGGGGGGACACTGCCAACCTAATGTGGGGGGACACTGCCAACCTAATGTGGGGGGACACTGCCAACCTAATGTGGGGGGACACTGCCAACCTAATGTGGGGGGCACTGCCAACCTAATGTGGGGGGGACACTGCCAACCTAATGTGGGGGGACACTGCCAACCTAATGTGGGGGAACACTGCCAACCTAATGTGGGGGAACACTGCCAACCTAATGTGGGGGAACACTGCCAACCTAATGTGGGGGAACACTGCCAACCTAATGTGGGGGAACACTGCCAACCTAATGTGGGGGAACACTGCCAACCTAATGTGGGGGAACACTGCCAACCTAATGTGGGGGAACACTGCCAACCTAATGTGGGGGAACACTGCCAGCCTAATGTGGGGGAACACTGCCTGCCTAATGTGGGGGAACACTGTCTGCCTAATGTGGGGGAACACTGCTAACCTAATGTGGGGGAACACTGCCAACCTAATGTGGGGGAACACTGCCAACCTAATGTGGGGGAACACTGCCAGCCTAATGTGGGGGAACACTGCCAACCTAATGTGGGGGAACACTGCCAACCAAATGTGGAGGGAACACTGCCAACCTAATGTGGGGGAACACTGCCAACCGAATGTGGGGGAACACTGCCTGCCGAATGTGGGATTAAGAAGGGTCCAGTGAATGCGCATATGAACCTGGTGGGGTTCAGGACCTCCAACAAGGTTAGGAACCACTGCCATAGTAGGAGGCCCATTTCAATACTTGCTGTGGGGACCCTTTCCTCTATGTAAGCCCCTGCTTTATATATTTTATATCTGTCTGTGTAGTTTCCTGCTGCTGTACTGGGGACCAGTGACCCCATCTACTCTATTTTTGCTTTTTTTTTAATTTTTTTACTATGAAATGTTTTTCTTTTTCTCTCATTTCACATGAGTGAGAAGCTGGAATGATGCCGGGGGCCCAGAGTCTCCCTCTCGCTGATGTCCGACATCTGGTGTTTTGGAAATGGCGGTGTTGTTTGGGTTTTTTGTTTCTTTTGCCATTTTTTTTTCCCTCTTTGGGTATTTTCACACCGAGGAATTGACGAGAAATCCTTTTGGTCTGGAAATTCAGCACATCTACTATCTTCTGCTTGGCGGGAAATTTGAAGGGGAAATCTGGAGGAGGATCAGTACTACTACAACCACCAATGGGCTGGCTCTCAATTCTCCTTTGGAAAATTCTGCATCATTTCCGCTTCAAACTCATTTTGTCTTGAAAAATTAAAGAGGTAATCCAGTGGGGGAAAAAATTCTAATTAGGTGGTGCCAAAAAGTTCTACAGATTTGTAAATTACTTCTATTTAAGAGTTTTAATCATTCCAGTACTTATCAGCTGCTGTATGCTCCACAGGAAGTTGTTTAGTTCTTTCCAGTCTGACCACTCTCTGCTGACACCTCTGTCCGTGTCAGAAACTGTCCAGAGCAGGAGAGGTTTTCTATGGGGATTTGTTCCTTCTCTGGACAGTTCCTGACATGGACAGAGGTGGCAGCATACAGCAGCTGATAAATACTGGAAGGATACTTTCTGCCACCAGTTGATTTGAAAACTTTTCTTTTCCACCGGAGTACCTCTTTAAGTACAAGACTTAAAGGGGTACTCCACTGGAAAACTATTTTTTTTTTATCAACTGGTGCCAGAAAGTTAAACAGATTTTTAAATGACTTCTATTAAAAAATCATAATCCTTCCAGTACTTATCAGATGCTGTATATTCCAGGGGAAGTTCTTTTCTTTTTGAATTTCTTTTCAGACTGACCACAGTGCTCTCTGCTGACACCTCTGTCCATTTCAGGAACTGTCCAGAGCAGGAGAGGTTTGCTATGGGGATTTTCTCCTACTCTGGACAGTTTCCTAAAATGGACAGAGGTGTCAGCAGAGAGCACTGTGGTCAGACAGAAAGGAAATTCAAAAAGAAAAGAACTTCCTGTGGAGCATACAGCAGCTGATAAGTACTGGAAGGGTAAAGATTTTAAATAGAAGTAATTTGTTTAACTGTTTAAATCTGTTTAACTTTCTGGCACCAATTGATAAAAAAAAAAAAAATGTTTACCATAGAAGTACCCATTTTAACAAAAACAATGGGACTGTGCTGCAAAGAAATTTCCGAGCTGGAAATATTGCCTTGTGAACGAGGCCTTAAAGTCCATGGAACTTGAAGTATTGGAGCGGAATACTGGCGCATGAATTATGCAAGGAAAATCCTTGTCAATTCCACAGAAATCCTTAAAGAGTACCTCTTATGATCTTGTTAAACCACCCCCTGCCTTTATTTTTTTGTTTTCTACGTTGATATTGCTCTGTATTTTCTGCTCAGTCTTAGTTAGATTCACAGACTGGGAAGGGGCGTTCCCCAGCAGGCGTGACATCATCTGAAGCCGTACAGGGGAGAACTTCCTCCCTCACTCTGCTACACACAGCCCAGAGCAGTTCAGTGTGAGATGAGCTGTGATTGTGTGGTGGCCCAGTATGGGAGTTGTTACCCTGTACCCTTGCTGTCCTGTCAGGCAGCCTCCCTGCAGTGTCCCCTGGGCCCCCTGTCTCCTCATGTACATATGTTTTGCCATTTGTTATGCTGTAAAGTGTGTAAAGAAGTGTTATAGCTTTAAGAAATGTTCCCATGTGATCTTCAGTTGTCATGTGAGTTATCATGTGATTGTATCAGTGACCAGGTGACTTAAGGGTGACCAATGGGACCCCACCAGAGTCTCCTCCATATAAGCCCTGGGAGAAGTCTTTTCTCTCTCTTTGAGCTTTGCTCTTCTGCTGAGGTCCAGTGCAGTCTTGTCTAGTGTGTGTGTCCTGAGTGTTGGAGACCTCAAAGTCCAGTCCTGCAGCCGCCATCAAGTCAAGTAAGATAAAGTCACAGCTTAGGAGTCAAGTCAAGTCAGTCCCTGTCATCTGTCAAGTCAGCGTGGTCTGCATTCAATTGTCCAGTCCTACTACAAGTCCCAGCAAACCCTTAAGGTCTCTGTGTCACTGGTCACCTCCGTGGGCCCTGGCTGAACTGTATAGACTTCACCATCTGTCTCCCCTCAGTAAAGCTACCGTTGTCCGTAACTTGGTGTCGGAGTCTTTATTGCCCCCGTGCCTAGCCCAGGATCCAGCGGTATACCTTCGGGTGGTTATAGGCTAAACCACGCCCTGACTTCTCGAATACAATGGGTTAATGCTATCTACCCCTAGGGTAACAACATCTGCCCTGCACCACACACACCCCTCCACCACAATTGGATAAGGCTGCACACACCCCTCAGCACTATAGACTGCACTTCCTGATTTTGGACAGCAGGAGTCCAAAGTCTGTGCAAGAGATGGGGGGGGGGTGGAATGTGCTCTGGACAAGTAGGGAGACACCTAGTGGCAGCTTTTTTAAACACAAATAAAACATAGAAAACTTAATTTATTTATTTTTTAAATCAAAGTACATTGGAAAGATTTTTTATTTACCATAAGGAGTGCAATAGCAAAAATTAGTATTAATGAGAGTGCCCATTTAAGAAATCACTGATAAACAATAAATAAAAACAGTTATATATAAAAATAAAAAAAATCACTAATGATAAAAATACAAGATAAACTGCCAAAGAAAAAAAAACAGACTAAAACCCACTATTTCAACAACAACAAAAAAAGGGACAAAAACTACATCTTGGGAGTTCAAAGTGGGGGAGCAAACCCACCCCACCCACCAAACCCTACCCCCCCCCACCCCCACCAAAGCCCCCCAACCGACCCCCTCTTGTTGCAGTTTTTGAGTCAAAGCCAGAAGTGTTTTTTACCATGAAGGGAAATAAATAGGAAGGACTTATAGTTCTCCTTACTACTGGATCCACTTCTGGCTATAAAAAAAAAACTGCAGTGGCAGATATCCAAAATAATGCTAGAAAAAAAACATGTGTGGAAACCAGGACAAAAAAAGGTGTTTTTTTCCCCCCCAACCAGCGTGCCTCCAGCTGTTGCAAAACTACAACTCCCAGCATGGCCGGACAGCCTTTTTCTGAGAATATGGTGTTTTTGTTTTTTCAGGTAATAAAAAAAAAACACCAAAAATAGGTTGTGTGGAAACATGTCCTTAGTGCAGTGTATATCAAACAGTGAGCCTCCAGCTGTTGCGAAACTACATCTCCCAGCATGGCCAGACAGCCTTTTGCTGAGAATATGGCGTTTTAGTTTTT
This sequence comes from Hyla sarda, assembly GCF_029499605.1. Lineage (NCBI taxonomy): Eukaryota > Metazoa > Chordata > Amphibia > Anura > Hylidae > Hyla > Hyla sarda. The sequence continues at coordinate 5,507,135 of NC_079198.1, read as the reverse complement.
TCAGGTAATAAAAAAAACACCCAAAATAAGTTGTGTGGAAACATGGCCTTAGGGCAGTGTATATCAAACAGTGTGCCTCCAGCTGTTGTGAAACTACAACTCCCAGCATGCCCGGACAGCCTTTTGCTGAGAATATGGCGTTTTTGTTTTTTCAGGTAATAAAAAAAACACCCAAAATAAGTTGTGTGGAAACATGGCCTTAGGGCAGTGTATATCAAACAGTGTGCCTCCAGCTGTTGCGAAACTACAACTCCCAGCATGGCCGGACAGCCTTTTGCTGAGAATATGGCGTTTTAGTTTTTTTCAGGTAATAAAAAACACCCAAAATAAGTTGTGTGGAAACATGGCCTCAGGGCAGTGTATATCAAACAGTGTGCCTCCAGCTGTTGCGAAACTACAACTCCCAGCATGCCCGGACAGCCTTTTGCTGAGAATATGGCGTTTTTTGTTTTTTCAGGTAATAAATAAAACACCCAAAATAAGTTGTGTGGAAACATGGCCTTAGGGCAGTGTATATTAAACAGTGAGCCTCCAGCTGTTGCGAAACTACAACTCACAGCATGCCCGGACAGCCTTTTGCTGAGAATATGGCGTTTTAGTTTTTCAGGTAATAAAGAAAACACCCAAAATAAGTTGTGTGGAAACATGGCCTTAGGGCAGTGTATATCAAACAGTGTGCCTCCAGCTGTTGCGAAACTACAACTCCCAGCATGCCCGGACAGCCTTTTGCTGAGAATATGGCGTTTTTGTTTTTTTCAGGTAATAAAGAAAACACCCAAAATAAGTTGTGTGGAAACATGGCCTTAGGGCAGTGTATATTAAACAGTGTGCCTCCAGCTGTTGCGAAACTACAACTCCCAGCATGGCCAGACAGCCTTTTGCTGAGAATATGGCGTTTTAGTTTTTCAGGTAATAAAGAAAACACCCAAAATAAGTTGTGTGGAAACATGGCCTTAGGGCAGTGTATATCAAACAGTGTGCCTCCAGCTGTTGCGAAACTACAACTCCCAGCATGGCCGGACAGCCTTTTGCTGAGAAGATGGCGTTTTTGTTTTTTCAGGTAATAAAAAAAACACCCAAAATAAGTTGTGTGGAAACATGGCCTTAGGGCAGTGTATATCAAACAGTGTGCCTCCAGCTGTTGCGAAACTACAACTCCCAGCATGGCCGGACAGCCTTTTGCTGAGAATATGGCGTTTTAGTTTTTTTCAGGTAATAAAAAACACCCAAAATAAGTTGTGTGGAAACATGGCCTCAGGGCAGTGTATATCAAACAGTGTGCCTCCAGCTGTTGCGAAACTACAACTCCCAGCATGCCCGGACAGCCTTTTGCTGAGAATATGGCGTTTTTTGTTTTTTCAGGTAATAAATAAAACACCCAAAATAAGTTGTGTGGAAACATGGCCTTAGGGCAGTGTATATTAAACAGTGAGCCTCCAGCTGTTGCGAAACTACAACTCACAGCATGCCCGGACAGCCTTTTGCTGAGAATATGGCGTTTTAGTTTTTCAGGTAATAAAGAAAACACCCAAAATAAGTTGTGTGGAAACATGGCCTTAGGGCAGTGTATATCAAACAGTGTGCCTCCAGCTGTTGCGAAACTACAACTCCCAGCATGCCCGGACAGCCTTTTGCTGAGAATATGGCGTTTTTGTTTTTTTCAGGTAATAAAGAAAACACCCAAAATAAGTTGTGTGGAAACATGGCCTCAGGGCAGTGTATATCAAACAGTGTGCCTCCAGCTGTTGCAAAACTACAACTCCCAGCATGCCCGGACAGCCAACGGCTGTCCGGGCATGCTGGGAGTTGTAGTTTCGCAACAGCTGGAGGCACACTGTTTGGAAAACACTGCCTAAGGGTATGTTCACATGGTGGAATCTCTGTAGGCACCAGCAGAAGATGCCAGCGCCCAGTAAATTCAAAAATAAAAAAGCCATACTTACCTGCCCCTGATCTCCCGCAGCTCCTGTTTAGCTCTATTAAATCTTCTAATCTTCTCACTTCTTCCTTCCTATGACTAGGATCTGAACAGGTTCTAGCCCTGGGCTTCAAGGCATGGGTCACGTCCCTCCTAGTCTTGTTACTGTGGAGTGTGAAGAATGTGGATCAGCTGGTTGTGGTCAGGTTTGTGCTTGTTCCTCAGGTATGGCCGTGTCTGCCAGACGTCTGCATATTCACACGGGGCAGTGGTTTCCTACATCTGCCATCGGTGAGGCCCATCTGGTGCCCCATGAGATTGCACCCATATTCAGATTTAAAAGGTTTTTTTCTTTATTTTTTTTTTCTTCCTGCACATTCCATAAAATTAGAGAAAAATGCTGCGATTTTAATGTGATTTTTACAAAAAAAAACGCAGCACTTTGCTATTATTTTGCCATTAAAAACACTTTTACGTAAAATAAAACCCATAGTGGTAGCATCAATTTACTGTGAATTGCCGCAGTTTTGTAATGTACTGTAGATATTGACCGTGTCGTTTTTAAGAGGGTCATCGTATAGGTCTCCAAGCTGTGGGCCTTTAGCTGTTGCAAAACTACAACTCCCAGCATGTCCAAATCTACCAACTTGACCTGAAGGGTCATTGGGTAAGGCCTAGATCTCGCATCGGTGGGCCTTAAAGGGGTACTCCGGTAAAAATTGTTTATGTTTTGTTTTTTTAAATCAACTTGTGCCAGAAAGTTAAACAGATTTGTAAATTACTTCTATTAAAAAAAATCTTAATCCTTCCAGTACTTATTAGCTGCTGAATACTACAAAGGAAATTATTTTCTTTTTGGAACACAGAGCTCTCTGCTGACATCATGACCACAGTGCTCTCTGCTGACACCTCTGTCCATTTGAAGAACTGTCCAGAGTAGGAGAAAATCCTCATAGCAAACATATGCTGCTCTGGACAGTTCCTAAAATGGACAGAGATGTCAGCAGAGAGCACTGTGGTCGAGATGTCAGCAGAGAGCTCTGTGTTCCAAAAAGAAAATAATTTCCTCTGTAGTATTCAGCAGCTAAGAAGTACAGGAAGGATTAAGATTTTTTAATAGAAGGAATTTACAAATCTGTTTAACTTTCTGGCACCAGCTGATTTAAAAAAAAAAAAAAAAGTTTTCCACCGTTGGCTGTCTGGGCATGCTGGGAGTTGTAGTTTTACAACAGCTGGAGGCGCCCTGGTTGAGAAATACTGTTTTATTCACATGTGGGTACTGCAAAAACCACTACATGCAAATAAACTATAAGGGTACGTTCACACAGTTGGGTCTCACAGAAGTCAATGTAATCTGCTGAAGATTTTCCGATGTAGAAAATCCACCGTGGAAAACCCGCCACGGCTAAAACCGGCAACTGTAGATCCACCAGTGTGAACATACCCCAAGGGTGCACTCACGCACACCAGATCTGTAACTGCAAAATTTACAACTGTAGATCCGCAACTTCAAATCCGCACAGGATCCGGTATGTGTATAGACCCTAAGGGTACGTTCACACGAGCGGATTTACAGCGTATTTTATGCTGCGGATCCGCTGGTGAAGGCCCCGATCTATACTGTCTTTACATGTGCCTGCTCGTAGCCGCAAAACGCCACGACGAGCAGACACCCTGCGGCAATGTGCGCGGCCACTATCCCTGCTCTGAGCTAGGCAGAGAGCTCACGCGATGTGTGAGTATACTGCGACTCGCACATCGCTACGAGCAGGCACATGTAAAGACAGCATAAAGCGGGGCCTTCACCAGCAGATCTGCAGCGAAAAACTGGGGACCGATTACAAACGGGGTGCCGCGTGCAAGATCCCGGGGGTCCCCAGCGGCGGGACTCCCGCGATCAGGCATCTTATCCCCTATCTTTTGGATAGGGGATAAGATGTCTAAGCACCGGAGAACCCCTTTAAGTTTGATTGACTAACGCCTATTTTGTTACACTATATACTCCACTAGATGGTGCTGTGGATGTGTTTTTAGGCACCTGCACAAACCTGTCTCTCCTTCCCACCCTCCACCCACATATATATATATATATATATATATATATATGCAAAAGGAGGAGAGTAGGTCAGCTCACCCATCGTAGACCAACCACGGCACGGGCAGGTGCGGACCTCACCACAGTAATGAGGGAAGAAAGGAGTCCAGCGCGGTATATTCAAGCAGATTGTCCTTTTTTTTTTTAACTTGCAAGCAGTACACAAGAGAGGCATGGGGGTGACGCGTTTCGGCCGGTGGCACCCGGCCTTACTCATACCCGGCGTCTCCACCATGCCTCTCTTGTGTACTGCTTGCAAGTTTTAATAAAATCGCACGATCTGCTTGAATATACCGCTCTGCACCCCCCTTATAGTGTATATATATATATATATATATATATATATATATATATATAAATTTTTTACATTATTTATTCTAAGTAATTTTTGTTGTTTCAGTTTCACATTTACACTTTAAAGGACTGAAGTCACCGCTGGAAGCCAAAAGTAGTGAGAACCAGACTACCTACTTGGGGGCCAGTTGGTGGCAAAAGCTTCTAGTCTGGTTGTGAGGTCATCTTCAAAGTTGTGATCGACCTTTACCCAGTAAGATCTGAGTGTTTATGCTTATATATAGTAAATCGTGGCAATGTTAAGATTGTGCAAAATTGTTTATGCCATTTTAGTGGTCACAAGTAGGGAAGGGAGAGACCGGTTTGTGCACATGACCTGGCTTTGCAAAAAGGAGAGCTACTCTGTAGTGATGAAGGACGCCTGTTAAAAGAATAGGCCTGCACAGAGAAAGAGAGAGAGAGAGAGAGAGAGAGAGAGACCAATAAAAGAGCTGCTCTGCAGAGAATTAGAAAGCCTGCTACAAGATCTACAAGAAGATAGAAAAAGATGTGCTGCTCCATAAAAAATGGGGCCGCCTGCTATAACTGCTGTACTGCATAGAGAGGGAGAGAGACTGCTGTCACAGATGTCTTGCATAGTGAGAGGGAAAGCCTGCTTCAAGAGCTGCTCTGCATAGAGGGAGACAGCATACAAAAAGAGCTGCTCTGCAGAGTGGAAGACAGCCTACAAAAAAGAGCTGCTCTGCGCTGCAGCTACTAGAGCTTCTCTGGAAAGAGGGAAACAGCCTGCTACTAGAGCTTCTTTGAAGAGAGAGACAGCCAGCTAGAAGAGCTGTTCTGCAAAGAGGGAGACAACCTTCTACTAGAGCTTCTCTGAAAAGAGGGAGACAGCCTGCTGCAAGATCTGCTCCACAAAGGGGGAGGCAGCCAGCTACTAGAGCTGCTCTGGAAATAGAGAGACAGACAGCCATAGAGCTGCTCTGGAAAGAGGGAGAGAGCCTGCTACTAGAGCTGTTCCACATAGAGAGAGGCAGCCTGCTACTAGAGCTGCTCTGGAAAGAGGGAAACCGCCTACTACTAGAGCTGTTCCACATAGAGGGAGGCAGCCTGCTACTAGAGCTGCTCTGGAAAGAGGGAGACAGCCTGCTACTAGAGCTGTTCCACATAGAGGGAGGCAGCCTGCTACTAGAGCTGCTCTGGAAAGAGGGAAACAGCCTACTACTAGAGCTGTTCCACATAGAGGGAGGCAGCCTGCTACTAGAGCTGCTCTGGAAAGAGGGAAACAGCCTACTACTAGAGCTGTTCCACATAGAGGGAGGCAGCCTTCTACTAGAGCTGCTCTGGAAAGAGGGAAACAGCCTGCTACTAGAGCTGTTCCACATAGAGGGAGGCAGCCTGCTACTAGAGCTGCTCTGGAAAGAGGGAGACAGCCTGCTACTAGAGCTGTTCCACATAGACGGAGGCAGCCTGCTACTAGAGCTGTTCTGGAAAGAGGGAGACAGCCTACTACTAGAGCTGTTCCACATAGAGGGAGAGAATCTGCTACTAGAGCTGTTCTGGAAAGAGGGAGGCAGCCTGCTACTAGAGCTGTTCCACATAGAGGGAGAAAATCTGCTACTAGAGCTGCTCTAGAAAGAGAGAGTCATCCTGCTACTAGAGCTTCATTGCAGAAAGAGAGGCTGTTTTGCAGAGTGTTTGAGAATGCCTGCTGCAAGAGCTGCTCTGCAAAGAGGGAGACAGTCTGCTACAAGAGCTTCCCTAGAAAGAGAAAGACAGTCTGCTGCTTTAGAAATAGGGAGACAGCCTGCTGAAAGAACTGGTCTGGAAAGAGAGAGACAACCTGTTAAGCAAGTCTACGGCCGTCACGTCCCCTCCCATAGACTGGCATAGCGGGGACGGGGCCTAACGTTACATGGGGGCAGAGTCTTGATGTCACGATACTCCGGCCCCTTGGTTGGCAACTGGCAGTTTGTGAGCTGGCAGCGCGGTGTGCATCTCAAAGAGGTTGGGGATAAGATGTCTTAGGGCCAGAGTACCCCTTTTAAAATTAACAGAGATGTCAGCAGAGAGCTCTGTGTTCCAAAGAGAAAAGAATTTCCTCTGTAGTATTTAGCAGCCAATAAGTACTGGAAGGATTAAGATTTTTTAATAGAAGTAATTTACAAATCTGTTTAACTTTCTGGCACCAGTTGAATAAAAAAAATAAAAAAATAACAAGTTTTCCACCGGAGTACCTCTTTAAGGGCTTGCTGGGACTTGCAGTAGATTTGGACGAATTTAGTGCAGGCCACTCTGACTTGATAATAGATGACTGTGACTGACTTGACTTGAGACTAACAATGCTGTGGTTGTAGATTACTTGTAGAATTGTGGCTGCTGGACGGACTTATGGACTCCAGACACACTCTAGGACTTGACTGCACTGCAATTCAGCAGAAAGAGAGCGAAGAGACTCCTCCCAGGGCTTTTATAGGGGAGACTCTGGTGGGGTCCCATAGGTCACCCTTGAGTCACATGGTCACTGATACCTTCTGGGTTACACTCACATGACAACTGGTGATCACATGTTAACCCCTCTTAAAGTAATAACACTTTCTATATGCATTATACAGTATAACACATGGCAAACAATATATACATAAGAGGACTGACAGGGCAGCAAGGGTACGGGGTCACAGCTCCCCTACTGGGCCACCACACTCTACTTAAAGGGGTACTCCAGTGGAAAACAATTTTAATTTTTAAGTCAACTGGTGCCAGAAAGTTAAACAGATTTGTAATTTACTTCTATTAAAAAAAATCTTTATTCTTCCAGTACTTATTAGCAACTGTATGCTACAGAGGAAATTCTTTGCTTTCTGAATTTCTTTTTTGTCTTGTCCACAGTGCTCCCTGCTGACACCTGATGCCCGTATCAGGAATTGTCCGGAGCAGGAGAACATCCTCATAGCAAACCTATGCTGCTCTGGACAGTTCTTGACACAGACAGAGGTGTCAGCAGAGAGCACTGTGGACAAGATTCAAAAAGAAAATAATTTCGTCTGTAGCATACAGCTGCTAATAAGTACTGGAAGGATAATGATTTTTTAATTTAAGTAATTTACAAATCTGTTTAACTTTCTGGCATCCGTTCATTTAAAAAAATAAATAAAAAAGAAGATGGTCAGGATCCAGGTACTCTATTCAGGTCAGCCAAAACTCTGCAATGAGGAAGGAACAAGTCAGCACTGCTCACCTACTCCAGTGTGCATCCGAAATCTGGGCTTAGAATGCGCTGGTGCATGAAGAGCCTCCGGACCAACGAAGCAAAGCAATGTACACATGAAAAGATCCAGCTCCCGGAAAACATATATTAAAGGAGTACTCTCATGGAAATATATTAAAGGGGTACTCCCATGGAAAACTACTTTTTTAATTTTTTTAATAAACTGGTGCCACAAAGTTAAACAGATTTTTAAATTACATCTATAAAAAAATCTTAATCCTTCCAGTACTTTTTAGGGGTTATATACTACAGAGGAAATGCTTTACTTTTTAGATATCTCTGATGTCACGAGCACAGTGCTCTCTACTGACATCTCTGTCCATTTTAGGAACTGTCCAGAGCAGCATATGTTTGCTATGGGGATTTTCTCCTAAAATGGACAGCAGAGGTCAGCAGAGAGCACTGTGGTCATGACATCAGAGAAATCTAAAATGTTAAGCATTTCCTCTGTAGTATACAGACCCTAAAAAGTACTGGAAGGATAAAAATAAATTAATAGAAGTAATTTACAAATCTGTTTAACTAATTTACAAATCTGACACCAGTTTAAAAAAAAAAGTTTTCCATGGGAGTACCCCTTTAAAGTAGTAGTCTCAAGGATATCTGCAGGATAGAGGATAAATTTTAGGTCGCGGGGGTCCCAGCACTGGGACCCTGTATTGAGCTCTCCCCTGGAGCAGCGCGTCACGACCCTCGCCCAAAGCGGGGGACGCCAAGCCCCCTCCATATATCTCTATGGGAGAGCCGAAGATAGCTGAACGGCTTTCCCATAGAGATATATGGAGGGGGCGTGGTGTCCCCGCTTCAGACAGGGGTTGTTATGCACCGCTTCAGGGGAAAGCTGGAGCTCCATACAGGGTCCCAGCGCTCGGACCCCCCGCAATCTAAAACTTATCTCCTATCCTGTGTATAGGGGATACTATTTTTGTATGAGATATCTCCTTAAAAGGGGTTATCCAGGAAAAAACTTTTTTTTATATATATCAACTGGCTCCAGAAAGTTAAACAGATTTGTAAATTACGTCTATTAAAAAATCTTAATCCTTTCAGTACTTATGAGCTTCTGAAGTTAAGGTTGTTCTTTCTGTCTAAGTGTTCTCTGATGACACATGTCTCGGGAACCGCCCAGTTTAGAAGAAAATCCCCATAGCAAACCTCTTCTAAACTGGGCGGTTCCCGAGACACGTGTCATCAGAGAGGATTTAGACAGAAAAGAACAACCTTAACTTCAGAAGCTCATAAGTACTGAAAAGATTAAGATTTTTTTAATAGAAGTAATTTACAAATCTGTTTAACTTTCTGGAGCCAGTTGAGATATAAAAAAAAAAAAAAAAAAAAATTTTCCTGGAATACCCCTTTAAATCCTAAATGCTTTGTTAATGCATTCTAAAAACCCTTATGTCACTGCTGCATTTCGGGCACATTCAAGCACCCATTGTCATAACTGAGGACACTTGGAAGCCCCTGATACGCTGAAAGTTTAGCTGGTGATTAACGAGAGTGTATGGCCACTAGAGATGAGCGAATTTACAGTAAATTCGATTCGTCACGAACTTCTCGGCTCGGCAGTTGATGACTTATCCTGCATAAATTAGTTCAGCTTTCAGGTGCTCCGGTGGGCTGGAAAAGGTGGATACAGTCCTAGGAAAGAGTCTCCTAGGACTGTATCCACCTTTTCCAGCCTACGGGAGCACCTGAAAGCTGAACTAATTTATGCAGGATAAGCCATCAACTGCCGAGCCGAGAAGTTCGTGACGAATCGAATTTACTGTAAATTCGCTCATCTCTAATGGCCACCTATACAGCCTCTGTAGGATCTTAGTGTAGGGTCAGGTGGTCTTAGCTCTAAAAGATCCTGAAAAGGACCAAACCCGAGACCCCCGAAGTCGTCAGATCATATTACTTGAATCTCTTTAGAGCAGTGATCTCAAACTGTGACCCTCCAGATGTTGCAAAACTTCAACTCCCAGCATGCCCGGACAGCCGTTGGCTGTCCGGGCATGCTGGGAGTTGAAGTTTTGCAACATCTGGAGGACTGCAGTTTGAAAACCACTGCACAAAGGCCTTGATTTACCTTTCAGGGACAGTGCGGATCCTCTGGAGAAGGCAGACAGGCTTTTGGTGGGAGCTGAAATTTTGCAACATCTTGAGGGCCACAGTTTGAGGCCATTGCTTTAGAAGGAAGAAGCTGAACCCAAGCTAAATGAGAACATTTCTGGCTGAGGCCATACCTGAGCATGGAGTAGACTTCTCCCTTCCCCTGGCAAAAAGTCAGGGGAAAAAAGTAAGACTACCCTAAAGAAATCGGAATGTAAAAGATGGCTTAAAGGTGTTATCCAGGAATAGAAAAACAGAGCTAACTTCGTTCAAAAAATGCTCCCCGTCTGTCTCCAGGTTGGGTGTGGTTCTGCAGCTCAGTTCCATTGAAGTGAATGGAGCCGAGTTGTAATACCGCACCCAACCTGGAGACAGACGGGGAGAGGTTTTGGAAAGAAATTGGCTCTGTTTTTCTATTCCTGGATAACCCCTTTAACATGTGACTTTATAAGACATTTAGGGACTTTTTGGTTCCCCTCTTGACTAAAAAAAACATAAGAGAGTCTTTTGCTGCGTTTTCTACCAATATAAGTGATGTGATATGTGTGAATGTCCGGTCCGAATGGAAAAGATCTATCTCTGATCCGGGGAACAGGAATGGTGTTACCTTTCTTTACTCCCCAGCGCTCACTTCTGACTTGGTGTCTCCTGGAAGTATAACGAGTGGGTGGTCTATCACGATTATTTCATGGCATACAGAGGCATGTTGTGGTAACTTTGTGCCGCCACTGGCCACCATGTCTGGATATGGTCTCACCCACATGTGATGGTCACAATAGGATATCTGTCTCTCTGTTAAGTTATACGTATGAGACAACACCAAGGTGGGGGTCCAGCTCCATGTGGTGGGTTCCTATATGCCACTGATGGGTTCTTGTGTTCCTGTAGTGGGTTCCTGTACCTTCGTGATGGGCTCTTGTATTAGGGTGCTGGGTTCCTGTACTCCAGTGATGGGCTCCTGTACTCCAGTGATGGTATCCCAGTGATGGATTCCTGTATCCCAGTGATGGGTTCCTGTATCCCAGTGATGGTTTCCTGTACTCCAGTGATGGTTTCCTGTACTCCAGTGATGGGCTCCTGTACTCCAGTGATGGTTTCCTGTACTCCAGTGATGGGCTCCTGTATCCCAGTGATGGGCTCCTGTATCCCAGTGATGGGCTCTTGTATTAGGGTGCTGGGTTCCTGTACTCCAGTGATGGGCTCCTGTACTCCAGTGATGGGCTCCTGTACTCCAGTGATGGGCTCCTGTACTCCAGTGATGGTTTCCTGTACTCCAGTGATGGGCTCCTGTATCCCAGTGATGGGCTCTTGTATTAGGGTGCTGGGTTCCTGTACTCCAGTGATGGGTTCCTGTACTCCATTGATGGGCTCCTGTACTCCAGTGATGGTTTCCTGTACTCCAGTGATGGGCTCCTGTATCCTGGTGGTGGGCTCCTGTACTCCAGTGATGGGCTCCTGTATCCCAGTGATGGGTTCCTGTATCCCAGTGATGGTTTCCTGTACTCCTGTGATGGGCTCCTGTATCCCAGTGATGGGCTTCTGTATCCCAGTGATGGGCTCTTGTATTAGGGTGCTGGGTTCCTGTACTCCAGTGATGGGTTCCTGTATCCCAGTGATGGGTTCCTGTATCCCAGTGATGGGTTCCTGTACTCCAGTGATGGGCTCCTGTACTCCAGTGATGGTTTCCTGTACTCCAGTGATGGGCTCCTGTATCCCAGTGATGGGTTCCTGTATCCCAGTGATGGTTTCCTGTACTCCAGTGATGGGCTCCTGTATCCCAGTGATGGGCTTCTGTATCCCAGTGATGGGCTCTTGTATTAGGGTGCTGGGTTCCTGTACTCCAGTGATGGGTTCCTGTACTCCAGTGATGGGCTCCTGTACTCCAGTGATGGTATCCCAGTGATGGATTCCTGTATCCCAGTGATGGTTTCCTTTACTCCAGTGATGGATTCCTGTATCCCAGTGACGGGCTCCTGTACTCCAGTGATGGTTTCCTGTACTTCAGTGATGGGCTCCTGTATCCCAGTGATGGGCTCCTGTATCCCAGTGATGGACTCTTGTATTAGGGTGCTGGGTTCCTGTACTCCAGTGATGGGCTCCTGTACTCCAGTGATGGGCTCCTGTACTCCAGTGATGGTTTCCTGTATCCCAGTGATGGGTTCCTGTATCCCAGTGATGGGTTCCTGTATCCCAGTGATGGGCTCCTGTATCCCAGTGATGGGCTCCTGTATCCCAGTGATGGGTTCCTGTATCCCAGTGATGTTTTCCTGTACTCCAGTGATGGGCTCCTGTATCCCAGTGATGGGCTCCTGTATCCCAGTGATGGGCTCTTGTATTAGGGTGCTGGGTTCCTGTACTCCAGTGATGGGCTCCTGTACTCCAGTGATGGGCTCCTGTACTCCAGTGATGGGCTCCTGTACTCCAGTGATGGGCTCCTGTACTCCAGTGATGGGCTCCTGTACTACAGTGATGGGTTTCTGTATTCCAGTAATGGGCTCCTGAATTCTGATGGTGGGTTCTTGTATTTTTGTGATGGGTTCCGGTGTTCCATTATTGGGTTCTTATATTCCGGTTGGTGAGTTCTTGTATCCTCCTAAGGGGCTCCTGAATTCTGGCGGTGGGCTCCTGTATCCCAGTGATGTGCTCCTGTATTCTGGTGGTGGGCTCCTGTATTCTGGTGGTGGGCTCCTGTATTCTGGTGGTGGGCTCCTGTATTCTGGTGGTGGGCTCCTGTATTCTGGTGGTGGGCTCCTGTATCCTGGTGGTGGGCTCCTGTATTCCAGTGATTTGTTCCTGTATCCAAGTGATGGACTCCTGTATTCTGGTGGTGGGCTCCTGTATTCTGGTGATGGACTCCTGTATTCTGGTGGTGGGCTCCTGTATTCTGGTGGTGGGCTCCTGTATTCCAGTGATGTGTTCCTGTATTCTGGTGGTGGGCTCCTGTATTCTGGTGGTGGGCTCCTGTATTCTGGTGGTGGGCTCCTGTATTCTGGTGGTGGGCTCCTGTATTCTGGTGGTGGGCTCCTGTATTCTGGTGGTGGGCTCCTGTATTCTGGTGGTGGGCTCCTGTATTCCAGTGATGTGTTCCTGTATTCTGGTGGTGGGCTCCTGTATTCTGGTGGTGGGCTCCTGTATTCTGGTGGTGGGCTCCTGTATTCTGGTGGTGGGCTCCTGTATTCTGGTGGTGGGCTCCTGAATTCTGGTGGTGGGCTCCTGTATTCCTGTGATGTGTTCCTGTATTCTGGTGGTGGGCTCCTGTATTCTGGTGGTGGGCTCCTGTATTCTGGTGGTGGGCTCCTGTATTCTGGTGGTGGGCTCCTGTATTCTGGTGGTAGGCTCCTGTATTCCAGTGATGTGTTCCTGTATTCTGGCGGTGGGCTCCTGAATTCTGGCGGTGGGCTCCTGTATTCTGGTGGTGGGCTCCTGTATTCTGGCGGTGGGCTCCTGTATTCTGGTGGTGGGCTCCTGTATTCTGGTGGTGGGCTCCTGTATTCTGGCGGTGGGCTCCTGTATTCTGGTGGTGGGCTCCTGTATTCTGGTGGTGGGCTCCTGTATTCTGGTGGTGGGCTCCTGTATTCTGGTGGTGGGCTCCTGTATTCTGGTGGTGGGCTCCTGTATTCCAGTGATGTGTTCCTGTATTCTGGTGGTGGGCTCCTGTATTCCAGTGATGTGTTCCTGTATTCTGGTGGTGGGCTCCTGTATCCCGGTAATGGGCTCCTGTATTCTGGTGGTGGGCTCCTGAATTCTGGTGGTGGGCTCCTGTATCCCGGTAATGGGCTCCTGTATTCTGGTGGTGGGCTCCTGAATTCTGGTGGTGGGCTCCTGTATCCCGGTAATGGGCTCCTGTATTCTGGTGGTGGGCTCCTGTATTCTGGTGGTGGGCTCCTGTATTCTGGTGGTGGGCTCCTGTATTCTGGTGGTGGGCTCCTGTATTCTGGTGGTGGGCTCCTGTATTCTGGTGGTGGGCTCCTGAATTCTGGCGGTGGGCTCCTGTATTCTGGTGGTGGGCTCCTGTATCCCGGTAATGGGCTCCTGTATTCTGGTGGTGGGCTCCTGAATTCTGGTGGTGGGCTCCTGTATCCCGGTAATGGGCTCCTGTATTCTGGTGGTGGGCTCCTGTATTCTGGTGGTGGGCTCCTGTATTCTGGTGGTGGGCTCCTGTATTCTGGTGGTGGGCTCCTGTATTCTGGCGGTGGGCTCCTGAATTCTGGCGGTGGGCTCCTGTATTCTGGCGGTGGGCTCCTGTATTCTGGTGGTGGGCTCCTGTATTCTGGTGGTGGGCTCCTGTATTCTGGCGGTGGGCTCCTGTATTCTGGCGGTGGGCTCCTGAATTCTGGCGGTGGGCTCCTGTATTCTGGTGGTGGGCTCCTGTATTCTGGTGGTGGGCTCCTGTATTCTGGCGGTGGGCTCCTGTATTCTGGTGGTGGGCTCCTGTATTCTGGCGGTGGGCTCCTGTATTCTGGTGGTGGGCTCCTGTATTCTGGTGGTGGGCTCCTGTATTCTGGTGGTGGGCTCCTGTATTCCAGTGATGTGTTCCTGTATTCTGGTGGTGGGCTCCTGTATCCTGGTGGTGGGCTCCTGTATTCTGGTGGTGGGCTCCTGTATCCTGGTGGTGGGCTCCTGTATTCTGGTGGTGGGCTCCTGTATTCTGGTGGTGGGCTCCTGTATCCTGGTGGTGGGCTCCTGAATTCTGGTGGTGGGCTCCTGAATTCTGGTGGTGGGCTCCTGTATTCCAGTGATGTGTTCCTGTATCCAAGTGATGGTTACTTGTATTCTTGTGGAGCACTGTATCTAATCCATCATATATGATACTGTCTGCTGAGCACTGTATCTAATCCATCATATATGATACTGTCTGCTGAGCACTGTATCTAATCCATCATACATGATGCTGTCTGCTGAGCACTGTATCTAATCCATCATATATGATACTGTCTGCTGAGCACTGTATCTAATCCATCATATATGATACTGTCTGCTGAGCACTGTATCTAATCCATCATATATGATACTGTCTGCTGAGCACTGTATCTAATCCATCATATATGATACTGTCTTCTGAGCACTGTATCTAATCCATCATATATGATACTGTCTGCTGAGCACTGTATCTAATCCATCATATATGATACTGTCTTCTGAGCACTGTATCTAATCCATCATATATGATACTGTCTTCTGAGAACTGTATCTAATCCATCATATATGATACTATCTGCTGAGCACTATATCTAATCCATCATATATGATACTGTCTTCTGAGCACTGTATCTAATCCATCATATATGATACTGTCTTCTGAGAACTGTATCTAATCCATCATATATGATACTGTCTGCTGAGCACTGTATCTAATCCATCATATATGATACTGTCTGCTGAGCACTGTATCTAATCCATCATATATGATACTGTCTGCTGAGCACTGTATCTAATCCATCATATATGATACTGTCTGCTGAGCACTGTATCTAATCCATCATATATGATACTGTCTTCTGAGAACTGTATCTAATCCATCATATATGATACTGTCTGCTGAGCACTGTATCTAATCCATCATATATGATACTCTCTGCTGAGCACTATATCTAATGCTCTCATATGTGATACTCTCTGATGAGCACTGTATCTAATCCTCTCACATGTGATACTTTCTGCTGGCCACTGTATCTAATCCTATTATATGTGATACACTCTGATGAGCACTGTATCTAATCCTATCATATATGATACTCTCTGATGAGCACTGTATCTAATCCTATCATATGTGATGCTTTCTCTAGATCACTGTATCTAATCCTGCCATATGTGATACTGTCTTATGATCACTGTATATAATCCTTATATGTGAAACTTTCTTATGATCACTGTATCTAATCCTTATGTGATATTCTTATGATTACTATATCTAATCCTTATATGTGATACTCACTTATGATCACTGTATCTAATCCTACCGTATGTGATACTCTCTTATGATCACTGTATCTAATCCTCTCATATGTGATACACTCTTATGATCACTGTATTTAATCCTCTCATATGTGATACTCTCTTATGATCACTGTATCTAATCCTCTCATATGTGATACTCTCTTATGATCACTGTATCTAATCCTCTCATATGTGATACACTCTTATGATCACTGTATCTAATCCTCTCATATGTGATATTCTCTTATGATCACTGTATTTAATCCTCTCATATGTGATACTCTCTTATGATCACTGTATCTAATCCTCTCCTATGTGATACTCTCTTATGATCACTGTATCTAATCCTCTCATATGTGATACTCTCTTATGATCACTGTATCTAATCCACTCATATGTGATACTCTCTTATGATCACTGTATCTAATCCTCTCATATGTGATACTCTCTTATGATGTCTGTATCTAATCCTACCATATGTGATATTCTCTTATGATCACTGTATCTAATCCTGTCATATGTGATATTCTCTTATGATCACTGTATCTAATCCTCTCATATGTGATACTCTCTTATGATCACTGTATCTAATCCTCTCATATGTGATATTCTCTTATGATCACTGTATCTAATCCTCTCATATGTGATACTCTCTTATGATGTCTGTATCTAATCCTACCATATGTGATATTCTCTTATGATCACTGTATCTAATCCTCTCATATGTGATATTCTCTTATGATCACTGTATCTAATCCTCTCATATGTGATAGTCTCTTATGATGTCTGTATCTAATCCTCTCATATGTGATATTCTCTTGTGATCACTGTATCTAATCCTGTCATATGGGATATTCTCTTATGATCACTGTATCTAATCCTCTCATATGTGATACTCTCTTATGATCACTGTATCTAATCCTCTCATATGTGATATTCTCTTATGATCACTGTATCTAATCCTCTCATATGTGATATTCTCTTATGATGTCTGTATCTAATCCTCTCATATGTGATACTCTCTTATGATGTCTGTATCTAATCCTCTCATATGTGATTGTATTTGCTTATCTTCTGGCTGTACAGTCCCCATGTCTCACTCCGCGGTGTCATCGTCCTGTGGCCCTGGCCTCTGTAGGGCCCCAGGTTTGCTCTCCTCAGGTCTGATGACAGGAGCTGTGTGGGCTGAATGTGGACGCTGTCCCTTTAATCCCCCCCTCCCTCCTGACTGTGTCCTCCACTGTGAGTTGAACAATGAAGAAATGATGGACTGAACCATTCCCTGAATATGGGGGGAGGAGGTTGGTTGAGGCGTTCTGGCTCCTGATGTGGCTGATGTGACTGAGGGGAGGGTGAGGTGCTGCGGATCCATGTTGGGGGCTCCTGAGGGTCTGATGGGGGCAGGGCTGGTGGTCTCAGTGAGTGGTGACCGCAGGTCCGGAGGTGGACTCTTCCATGGTCACAGGGTTGGGATTGCATTTGCTTTCTGACCTGGATGAGGAGAGAATCTGCTGAACCTGTGCAGGGAGGGAGGGGGCATGGACACGGGGGGCACCAGGGCATAGAGGGGCACACACCGCGGGCTCACAGCTCTGCTGCTCAGGTGGGTTCGTGCTCCATTTTCTTCTATGGATTTTAAATGACAGGGGGGGGGGGGTGCAGGTAGAAGGTCAGGACCCCTCCCCCACACCTGTCCTCTAATAATACCATGATGTGATTCTTATTACAGGGCTATGTACAGGATATCTGCGGGAGCCGGACGTCACTGGAGACACATTATCCCCCTCTGAGGCTCTACAACAACCTGCTGTTCCGGAAGACGCTACCGCTACGTCAGAGAGAGAGCAAGAGGTACAGCGTATCACCACACCGGGGGTATCATACGAGAGGGATACAGTGTATCACCACACCGGGGGTATCATACCAGAGGGATACCGTGTATCACCACACCGGGGGTATCATACCAGAGGGATACCGTGTATCACCACACCGGGGGTATCATACCAGAGGGATACCGTGTATCATCACACCGGGGGTATCATACCAGAGGGATACAGTGTATCACCACACCGGGGGTATCATACCAGAGGGATACAGTGTATCACCACACCGGGGGTATCATACGAGAGGGATACAGTGTATCACCACACCGGGGGTATCATACCAGAGGGATACAGTGTATCACCACACCGGGGGTATCATATGAGAGGGATACAGTGTATCACCACACCGGGGGTATCATATGAGAGGGATACCGTGTATCATCACACCGGGGGTATCATACCAGAGGGATACAGTGTATCACCACACCGGGGGTATCATACCAGAGGGATACAGTGTATCACCACACCGGGGGTATCATACCAGAGGGATACAGTGTATCACCACACCGGGGGTATCATATGAGAGGGATACAGTGTATCACCACACCGGGGGTATCATACCAGAGGGATACCGTGTATCATCACACCGGGGGTATCATACCAGAGGGATACAGTGTATCACCACACCGGGGGTATCATACCAGAGGGATACAGTGTATCATCACACCGGGGGTATCATACCAGAGGGATACAGTGTATCACCACACCGGGGGTATCATACCAGAGGTATACCGTGTATCATCACACCGGGGGTATCATACCAGAGGGATACAGTGTATCACCACACCGGGGGTATCATACCAGAGGGATACAGTGTATCACCACACCGGGGGTATCATACCAGAGGGATACAGTGTATCATCACACCGGGGGTATCATACCAGAGGGATACAGTGTATCACCACACCGGGGGTATCATATGAGAGGGATACAGTGTATCACCACACCGGGGGTATCATACCAGAGGGATATAGTGTATCATCACACCGGGGGTATCATACGAGAGGGATACAGTGTATCATCACACCGGGGGTATCATACAAGAGGGATACAGTGTATCACCACACCAGGGGTATCATACCAGAGGGATACAGTGTATCATCACACCGGGGGTATCATACCAGAGGGATACAGTGTATCATCACACCGGGGGTATCATACCAGAGGGATACAGTGTATCACCACACCGGGGGTATCATACGAGAGGGATACAGTGTATCACCACACCGGGGGTATCATACCAGAGGGATACAGTGTATCACCACACCGGGGGTATCATACCAGAGGGATACAGTGTATCACCACACCGGGGGTATCATACGAGAGGGATACAGTGTATCACCACACCGGGGGTATCATACCAGAGGGATACAGTGTATCACCACACCGGGGGTATCATACGAGAGGGATACAGTGTATCACCACACCGGGGGTATCATACCAGAGGGATACAGCGTATCACCACACCGGGGGTATCATACGAGAGGGATACAGTGTATCACCACACCAGGGGTATCATACCAGAGGGATACAGCGTATCACCACACCGGGGGTATCATACGAGAGGGATACAGTGTATCACCACACCGGGGGTATCATACCAGAGGGATACAGCGTATCACCACACCGGGGGTATCATACGAGAGGGATACAGTGTATCACCACACCGGGGGTATCATACCAGAGGGATACAGCGTATCACCACACCGGGGGTATCATACCAGAGGGATACAGTGTATCACCACATCGGGGTATCATACCAGAGGGATACAGTGTATCACCACACTGGGGGTATCACACGAGAGGGATACAGTGTATCACCACACCGGGGGTATCATACCAGAGGGATACAGTGTATCACCACACCGGGGGTATCACACGAGAGGGATACAGCGTATCACCACACCGGGGGTATCATACCAGAGGGATACAGTGTATCACCACACCGGGGGTATCATACCAGAGGGATACAGTGTATCACCACACCGGGGGTATCATACCAGAGGGATACAGTGTATCACCACACCGGGGGTATCACACGAGAGGGATACAGTGTATCACCACACCGGGGGTATCATACCAGAGGGATACAGTGTATCACCACACCGGGGGTATCATACCAGAGGGATACAGTGTATCACCACATCGGGGTATCATACCAGAGGGATACAGTGTATCACCACACCGGGGGTATCACACGAGAGGGATACAGTGTATCACCACACCGGGGGGATCAGATGAGGGCGATATATTGTATTATTATACCAAGGGCAGATGATATACAGTATTATCCAAGCAAAAGGAGGAATACATTGTATAATAGCAATAAATGTTGGGATATTGTATATGATATTTCTCTATTTTTATACTTGGGTAACTTAAGGGGAATCATTGTACAAGAGGGGTGGTTCAGGGGCATTGTTATTTTGGGGTAGGAATTCAGGGATATCAATGATATGGGAGGGGGTAGTTTATTGGTATTACAGTGTATACTGGGAGTAGGTCGCAGATATGGTTATTTTGGGGGTAGGGGTATTAATATTATAATTAGAAGCGGTATTTCTGGGTATCATTATACGGCAGGGGTAGTAGCTCACAGGTATGTTATAGGGCAGGAGTATTCTGGGGTAGTATCTGAGGTATCAATATTCTGGGTATTATACGGCAGGGGGGGATTCAGAGCTATCATTATTCTTGGTGGTAGTTCAGGGGTATCATTATTATGGGGGTAGTTCAGGGTGATGTCATTATTCTTGGGGGTAGTTCAGGGGTGTCATTATTCTTGGGGGTAGTTCAGGGGTGTCATTATTCTTGGGGGTAGTTCAGGGGTGTCATTATTCTTGGGGGTAGTTCAGGGGTGTCATTATTCTTGGGGGTAGTTCAGGGGTGTCATTATTCTGGGGTCTTGTTCAGGGTGTCATTATTCTGGGGTCTTGTTCAGGGTGTCATTATTCTTGGGGGTAGTTCAGGGTGTTATTATTCTTGGGGATTGTTCTAGGGTGTCATTATTCTGGGGTCTTGTTCAGGGTGTCATTATTCTTGGGGGTAGTTCAGGGTGTCATTATTCTTGGTGGTAGTTCAGGGTGTCATTATTCTTGGTGGTAGTTCAGGGTGTCATTATTCTGGGGTCTTGTTCAGGGTGTCATTATTCTTGGGGGTAGTTCAGGGGGGTCATTATTCTGGAGTCTTGTTCGGGAGTGTCATTATTCTTGGGGGTAGTTCAGGGTGTCATTATTCTGGGGTCTTGTTCAGGGTGTCATTATTCTTGGGGGTAGTTCAGGGTGTCATTATTCTTGGGGGGTAGTTCAGGGGTGTCATTATTCTTGGGGGTAGTTCAGGGTGTCATTATTCTTGGGAGTAGTTCAGGGTGTCATTATTCTTGGGGGTAGTTCAGGGGTGTCATTATTCTTGGGGGGTAGTTCAGGGTGTCATTATTCTTGGGAGTAGTTCAGGGTGTCATTATTCTTGGGGGGTAGTTCAGGGTGTCATTATTCTTGGGGGTAGTTCAGGGTGTCATTATTCTTGGGGGGTAGTTCAGGGGTGTCATTATTCTTGGGGGGTAGTTCAGGGGTGTCATTATTCTTGGGGGTAGTTCAGGGTGTCATTATTCTTGGGGGGTAGTTCAGGGGTGTCATTATTCTTGGGGGTAGTTCAGGGTGTCATTATTCTTGGGGGTAGTTCAGGGTGTCATTATTCTTGGGGGGTAGTTCAGGGGTGCCATTATTCTTGGGGGGTAGTTCAGGGGTGTCATTATTCTTTGGAGTAGTTCAGGGTGTCATTATTCTTGGGGGGTAGTTCAGGGGTGTCATTATTATTGGGGGTAGTTCAGGGGTGTCATTATTCTTGGGGGGTAGTTCAGGGGTGTCATTATTCTGGGGTCTTGTTCAGGGTGTCATTATTCTTGGGGGTAGTTCAGGGTGTCATTATTCTGGAGTCTTGTTCGGGGGTGTCATTATTCTTGGGGGTAGTTCAGGGGTGTCATTATTCTTGGGGGGTAGTTCAGGGGTGTCATTATTCTGGGGTCTTGTTCAGGGTGTCATTATTCTTGGGGGTAGTTCAGGGGTGTCATTATTCTGGGGTCTTGTTCAGGGTGTCATTATTCTGGGGTCTTGTTCAGGGTGTCATTATTCTGGGGTCTTGTTCAGGGTGTCATTATTCTTGGGGGTAGTTCAGGGGTGTCATTATTCTTGGGGGTAGTTCAGGGTTGTCATTATTCTGGGGTCTTGTTCAGGGTGTCATTATTCTTGGGGGTAGTTCAGGGTGTCATTATTCTTGGGGGTAGTTCAGGGGTGTCATTATTCTTGGGGGTAGTTCAGGGTGTCATTATTCTTGGGGGGTAGTTCAGGGGTGTCATTATTCTGGGGTCTTGTTCAGGGTGTCATTATTCTTGGGGGTAGTTCAGGGTGTCATTATTCTTGGGGGTAGTTCAGGGTGTCATTATTCTTGGGGGGTAGTTCAGGGTGTCATTATTCTGGGGTCTTGTTCAGGGTGTCATTATTCTGGGGTCTTGTTCAGGGTGTCATTATTCTGGGGTCTTGTTCAGGGTGTCATTATTCTTGGGGGGTAGTTCAGGGTGTCATTATTCTTGGGGGGTAGTTCAGGGGTGTCATTATTCTTGGGGGTAGTTCAGGGTGTCATTATTCTTGGGGGGTAGTTCAGGGTGTCATTATTCTTGGGGGGCTGATAATTGGGGGCTGCTCTGATGCCCGGTGTCTCCGCAGGATGGCGTGCTGTCTGAAGGACGAGCTTCTCTGCTCCATCTGTCTGAGTATTTACCAGGACCCGGTCAGCTTTGGCTGCGAGCATTACTTCTGCCGTAAATGCATCACGGAGCACTGGTGCCGGCAGAAGCATGGGGGCCCCCTGGACTGTCCGGAATGTCGGAGAACCTTCTCAGAGCCCACCCTGTCCCCCAGCCTGAAGCTCTCCAACATTGTAGAGAGGTACTCCGCCTTTCCCCTCGACGCCATCCTCAGCGCCCAGAGAAGCTCATTCCCCTGCAAGGACCACGACAAGGTGAAGCTCTTCTGCCTGACGGACCGCGCCGTGGTCTGCTTCTTCTGCGACGAGCCCTCCCTGCACGAGCAACATCAGGTGACCAACGTGGACGAGGCCTTCGAGGAGCTGCAGGTGAGGAGGGGCAGGAAAAGGGCAGCTCACTAACTCAGGATCAGTACAGGATAAGTAAATTAATGTATGTACACAGTGACCTCACCAGCAGAATAGTGAGTACAGCTCTGGAGTATAATACAGGATATAACTCAGGATCAGTACAGGATAAGTAATGTAATATATGTAAACAGTGACCCCCACCAGCAGAATAGTGAGTACAGCTCTGGGGTATAATACAGGATAAAACTCAGGATCAGTACAGGATAAGTAATGTAATGTATGTACACAGTGATCTCACCAGCAGAATAGTGAGTACAGATCTGGAGTATAATACAGGATATAACTCAGGATCAGTACAGGATAAGTAATGTAATGTATGTACACAGTGATCTCACCAGCAGAATAGTGAGTACAGCTCTGGAGTATAATACAGGATATAACTCAGGATCAGTACAGGATAAGTAATGTAATGTATGTACAAAGTGACCCCACCAGCAGAATAGTGAGTGCAGCTCTGGAGGTCTCAGCTGTAGTATAGTCGATGGTTTTATCTGCAGTCTGGCGCGATGTCTGAACGATTCATGGATGAAGGTTTTTTTCCTCCTCTTAGTGTAGTCGTGTTTGTGATGGCGTCGGCTGTGTGCCCAGATGTGGTAGGTGCCTTATCAGTCCCTGTTCTCACAGTTATGAGTGTGGATCACCTGGCACCGACACCTCACAGAGTGTATACCTGATACCTGAGCACGACACTGCATGATCTGTGTATATAGGACACCGCCCCCGTCATATACTGAATGACCTCTGTATACAGGACACCGCCCCCGTCATATACTGAATGACCTCTGTATACAGGACACCGCCCCCGTCATATACTGGATGACCTCTGTATACAGGACACCACCCCTGTCATATACTGGATGACCTCTGTATACAGGACACCGCCCCCGTCATATACTGGATGACCTCTGTATACAGGACACCGCCCCCGTCATATACTGGATGACCTCTGTATACAGGACACCACCCCTGTCATATACTGAATGACCTCTGTATACAGGACACCGCCCCCGTCATATACTGGATGACCTCTGTATACAGGACACCACCCCTGTCATATACTGGATGACCTCTGTATACAGGACACCGCCCCCGTCATATACTGGATGACCTCTGTATACAGGACACCGCCCCCGTCATATACTGGATGACCTCTGTATACAGGACACCACCCCTGTCATATACTGGATGACCTCTGTATACAGGACACTGCCCCCGTCATATACTGGATGACCTCTGTATACAGGACACCGCCCCCGTCATATACTGGATGACCTCTGTATACAGGACACCGCCCCCGTCATATACTGGATGACCTCTGTATACAGGACACCGCCCCCGTCATATACTGGATGACCTCTGTATACAGGACACCGCCCCCGTCATATACTGGATGACCTCTGTATACAGGATGCAATTACCAGTATAATAATGGATGATTATAAAGTCTGTAGGTAAAAGATGAATGAGGTGGATGATTGATAAGGATTATGATAGAGCAAGATGATAATGGATGATTAGGGTGGATGAGGGTGAATGATGAATGATGATAATGGATGATTATGGCGGAGGATGATAATGATAAAGATGAATGATGATAATGAATGATTAGGGTGGATGAGGTTGAATGACGATAATGATGAAGAGGAATGATGATAATGGATGATTAGGGTGGATGAGGGAGAATGATGATAATGGATGATTAGGGTGGATGATGATAATAAGGAAGATGAATGATGATAATGGATGATTAGGGTGGATGAGGGTGAATGATGAATGATGATAATTGATGATTTGGGGTGATAAGGGTGACTGATAAAAGATGATGAACATAGATTATGATGGTGGATGGAGGAGGAAGATGATGTTTTGGTTGCAGACATTCTCTAGTGCTTTCGCTTTCTCTTTCGTTGTCTTCAGGATCCTTTATATCACACAGAAAGAAGAGATGAACGGAGAACTCACCAGAGACCACGGAGCTGATGCCAAGAAGAAGCTTTATTCCAGAATACGGGACACGGGGAGCAGGAGATGGATCTGTGGGGGAGCAGATGCTAAGGGGCCACGGATCTGAGGACAGACGCGGTAGGGGCCTGACGAAGCGCTTGTATCGCGTGATGTACTATGCACGATGGCCCGTTAGTGTCTGCTCCCCCACAGATCCATCACATCCATTCTTGAAGTATGGAATAAAGCTTCTTCGTGGCATCAGCTCCGTGGTCTCTGGTGAGTTGCTCCGTTCATCTCTTCTGTGTGACATATTGGACTTACCTGTTCTACCACCACCATTCGGGCATATCTACCTCCTACTACTGCTGACAATAGGGAACAGTACACCTTAGCGGTACAGTTGCATTATCGTCTCATACAGCCAGTGTCGGGTTGTTTTCCTTTCTCTACGGGTTTACATGTCTTCAGGATCCTGTTAATTCTTTGTTGTTTTTCCTCCTCAGAGAGAACTGAAGGAGCAGCTCCAGGCCCTGCAGGAGAGCGCGAAGGGGCACACCGAGGCGCTGCAGCTGCTGAAACGCCAGCTGGCCGAGACCAAGGTGAGAACACCCTTATCTATTCATAGAAGGTACTGTGTATAGGAATCACAAGTGAGGGCGCCCCTAGAGGCAGCTGCATAGATTGCAGGTGAAGTGCAGACAGCAATGATCTGCATCAAATCCCATAGAAACCAAATCTCTGGATTAATTAAGGTCATAAAAGCCTCCTCCTCCTCCCCTCGTGATCTCATGGTGCTCCCCAATGATGCGCTGACACGTCACCTCTGCTGTCTGAAAACCAAGAGAAAGCGGCAGGGATCAG
This sequence comes from Hyla sarda, assembly GCF_029499605.1. Taxonomy (NCBI): domain Eukaryota; kingdom Metazoa; phylum Chordata; class Amphibia; order Anura; family Hylidae; genus Hyla; species Hyla sarda. The sequence continues at coordinate 5,481,666 of NC_079198.1, read as the reverse complement.
GGAAGCACCAGGAGATCAGTCAGGGGTGTATAGGTTTTTTATTTCTTTTTGTAAACTTTATCTGGGCTTTTGTTTTGTGCTTGTAAATTTTATTTTTCCCCTTAAAGTCAAAGGGAAAAATCCATAACACACAGAAAGTTTTCACAGCATCCACTGTCTATGGGGTGAATCCTCCATATCATATTTCTAATATCAATTGTCCATGGAGAAACTTGAATGCCCTCTCACAGACTGCTCCTTATGCACCTTCCTCTCTCACAGACTGCTCCTTATGCACCCTCCTCTCTCACAGACGGCTCCTTATGCACCCTCCTCTCTCACAGACTGCTCCTTATGCACTCTCCTCTCTCACAGACTGCTCCTTATGCACCCTCCTCTCTCACAGACGGCTCCTTATGCACCCTCCTCTCTCACAGACTGCTCCTTATGCACTCTCCTCTCTCACAGACTGCTCCTTATGCACCCTCCTCTCTCACAGACGGCTCCTTATGCACCCTCCTCTCTCACAGACTGCTCCTTATGCCTGCCTCGCTCACAGACTGCTCTTTATGCACCCTCCTCTCTCACAGACTGCTCCTTATGCACCCTCCTCTCTCACAGACTGCTCTTTATGCACTCTCCTCTCTCACAGACTGCTCTTTATGCACCATCCTGTCTCACAGACTCCTCCTTATGCACCCTTCTCTCTCACAGACTGCTCCTTATGCACTCTCCTCTCTCACAGTCTGCTCTTTAGGCACCCTCCTCTCTCACAGACTGCTCTTTATGCACCCTCCTCTCTCACAGACTGCACCTTATGCACCTTCCTCTCTCACAGACTTCTCCTTATGCCTGCCTCCCTCACAGACTGCTCCTTATGCACCCTCCTCTCTCACAGACTGCTCCTTATGCACCATCCTCTCTCACAGACTGCTCCTTATGCACCATCCTCTCTCACAGACTGCTCTTTATGCACCCGCCTCTCTCACAGACTGCTCTTTATGCACCTTCCTCCCTCACAGACTGCTCTTTATGCACCCTCCTCTCTCACAGACGGCACCTTATGCACCTTCCTCTCTCACAGACTGCACCTTATGCACCTTCCTCCCTCACAGACTGCTCCTTATGCACCCTCCTCTCTCACAGACTGCTCTTTATGCACCTTCCTCTCTGACTGCTCCTTATGCACCTTCCTCTCTCACAGACTGCTCTCTATGCACCTTCGTCTCTCACAGACTGCTCCTTATGCCTGCTTCCCTCACAGACTGCTTTTTATGCACCTTCATCTCTCACAGACTGCTCTTTATGCACCTTCCTCTCTCACAGACTGCTCTTTATGCACCTTCCTCTCTCACAGACTGCTCCTTATGCACCCTCTTCTCTCAGACTGCTCTCTATGCACCTTCCTCTCTCACAGACTTCTCTTTATGCCTGCCTCCCTCACAGACTGCTCCTTATGCACCCTCCTCTCTCACAGACTGCTCCTTATGCACCATACTCTCTCACAGACTGCTCCTTATGCACCATCCTCTCTCACAGACTACTCTTTATGCACCTTCCTCTCTCACAGACTGCTCTTTATGCACCCTCCTCTCTCACAGACTGCTCCTTGTGCGCCTTCCTCTCTCACAGACTGCTTCTTTTGCACCCTCCTCTCTCACAGACTGCTCCTTATGCACCCTCCTCTCTCACAGACTGCTTCTTTTGCACCATCCTCTCTCACAGACTGCTCCTTGTGCACCTTCCTCTCTCACAGACTGCTCCTTATGCCTGCTTCCCTCACAGACTGCTCCTTATGCAGCCTCCTCCCTCACACACTGCTCCTTATGCACCCTCCTCTCTCACAGGCTGCTCTTTATGCACCTTCCTCTCTCACAGACTGCTCCTTATTCCTTCCTCCCTCACAGACTGCTCTTTATGCACCCTCCTCTCTCACAGACTGCACCTTATGCACCTTCCTCTCTCACAGACTGCTCTTTATGCGCCCTCCTCTCTCACAGACAGCTCCTTATGCACCCTCCTCTCTCACAGACTGCTCTTTATGCACCTTCCTCTCTCACAGACTGCTCTTTATGCACCATCCTCTCTCACAGACTGCTCATTATGCACATTCCTCTCTCACAGACTGCTCTTTATGCACCTTCCTCCCTCACAGACTGCTCTTTATGCACCCTCCTCTCTCACAGACGGCACCTTGTGCACCTTCCTCTCTCACAGACTGCACCTTATGCACCTTCCTCCCTCACAGACTGCTCCTTATGCACCCTCCTCTCTCACAGACTGCTCCTTATGCACCATCCTCTCTCACAGACTGCTCTTTATGCACCTTCCTCTCTGACTGCTCCTTATGCACCTTCCTCTCTCACAGACTGCTCTCTATGCACCTTCCTCTCTCACAGACTGCTCTTTATGCACCTTCCTCTCTCACAGACTGCTCCTTATGCCTGCTTCCCTCACAGACTGCTTTTTATGCACCTTCATCTCTCACAGACTGCTCTTTATGCACCTTCCTCTCTCACAGACTGCTCTTTATGCACCTTCCTCTCTCACAGACTGCTCCTTATGCACCCTCTTCTCTCAGACTGCTCTCTATGCACCTTCCTCTCTCACAGACTTCTCTTTATGCCTGCCTCCCTCACAGACTGCTCCTTATGCACCCTCCTCTCTCACAGACTGCTCCTTATGCACCATACTCTCTCACAGACTGCTCCTTATGCACCATCCTCTCTCACAGACTACTCTTTATGCACCTTCCTCTCTCACAGACTGCTCTTTATGCACCCTCCTCTCTCACAGACTGCTCCTTGTGCGCCTTCCTCTCTCACAGACTGCTTCTTTTGCACCCTCCTCTCTCACAGACTGCTCCTTATGCACCCTCCTCTCTCACAGACTGCTTCTTTTGCACCATCCTCTCTCACAGACTGCTCCTTGTGCACCTTCCTCTCTCACAGACTGCTCCTTATGCCTGCTTCCCTCACAGACTGCTCCTTATGCAGCCTCCTCCCTCACACACTGCTCCTTATGCACCCTCCTCTCTCACAGGCTGCTCTTTATGCACCTTCCTCTCTCACAGACTGCTCCTTATTCCTTCCTCCCTCACAGACTGCTCTTTATGCACCCTCCTCTCTCACAGACTGCACCTTATGCACCTTCCTCTCTCACAGACTGCTCTTTATGCGCCCTCCTCTCTCACAGACAGCTCCTTATGCACCCTCCTCTCTCACAGACTGCTCTTTATGCACCTTCCTCTCTCACAGACTGCTCTTTATGCACCATCCTCTCTCACAGACTGCTCATTATGCACATTCCTCTCTCACAGACTGCTCTTTATGCACCTTCCTCTCTCTCAGACTGCTCTTTATGCACCCTCCTCTCTCACAGACTGCTCTTTATGCACCATCCTCTCTCACAGACTGCTCCTTGTGCACCTTCCTCTCTCACAGACTGCTTCTTTTGCACCCTCCTCTCTCACAGACTGCTCCTTATGCACCCTCCTCTCACAGACTGCTTCTTTTGCACCCTCCTCTCTCAGACTGCTCCTTGTGCGCCTTCCTCTCTCACAGACTGCTCCATATGCCTGCTTCCCTCACAGACTGCTCCTTATGCACCCTCCTCTCTCACAGACTGCTCTTTATGCACCTTCCTCTCTCACAGACTGCTCCTTATGCCTTCCTCCCTCACAGACTGCTCTTTATGCACCCTCCTCTCTCATAGACTGCACCTTATGCACCTTCCTCTCACAGACTGCTCCTTATGCACCCTTCTCTCTCACAGACTGCTCTTTATGCACCTTCCTCTCTCACAGACTGCTCTTTATGCACCCTCCTCTCTCACAGACTGCTCCTTATGCACCCTCCTCTCTCACAGACTGCTCTTTATGCACCATCCTGTCTCACAGACTGCACCTTATGCACCTTCCTCTCTCACAGACTGCTCTTTATGCACCCTCCTCTCTCACAGACTGCTCCTTATGCACCTTCCTCTCTCACAGACTGCTCTTTATGCACCTTCCTCTCTCACAGACTGCTCTTTATGCACCATCCTCTCTCACAGACTGCTCATTATGCACATTCCTCTCTCACAGACTGCTCTTTATGCACCTTCCTCTCTCTGACTGCTCTTTATGCACCCTCCTCTCTCACAGACTGCTCTTTATGCACCATCCTCTCTCACAGACTGCTTCTTTTGCACCCTCCTCTCTCACAGACTGCTCCTTATGCACCCTCCTCTCACAGACTGCTTCTTTTGCACCCTCCTCTCTCAGACTGCTCCTTGTGCGCCTTCCTCTCTCACAGACTGCTCCTTATGCCTGCTTCCCTCACAGACTGCTCCTTATGCATCCTCCTCTCTCACAGACTGCTCTTTATGCACCTTCCTCTCTCACAGACTGCTCCTTATGCCTTCCTCCCTCAGAGACTGCTCTTTATGCACCCTCCTCTCTCACAGACTGCACCTTATGCACCTTCCTCTCTCACAGACTGCTCCTTATGCACCCTTCTCTCTCACAGACTGCTCTTTATGCACCTTCCTCTCTCACAGACTGCTCTTTATGCACCCTCCTCTCTCACAGACTGCTCCTTATGCACCCTCCTCTCTCACAGACTGCTCTTTATGCACCATCCTGTCTCACAGACTGCACCTTATGCACCTTCCTCTCTCACAGACTGCTCTTTATGCACCCTCCTCTCTCACAGACTGCTCCTTATGCACCTTCCTCTCTCACAGACTGCTCTTTATGCACCTTCCTCTCTCACAGACTGCTCTTTATACACCCTCCTCTCACAGACTGCTCTCTTTGCACCGCACCTTCCTCTCTCATAGACTGCTCCTTATGCCTGCCTCCCTCACAGACTGCTCTTTATGCACCCTCCTCTCTCACAAACTGTTCCTTATGCACCCTTCTCTCTCACAGACTGCTCTCTATGCACCTTCCTCTCTCACAGACTTCTCCTTATGCCTGCCTCCCTCACAGACTGCTTTTTATGCACCCTCCTCTCTCACAAACTGTTCCTTATGCACCTTCCTCTCTCACAGACTGCTCCTTATGCCTACCTCCCTCACAGACTGCTCTTTATGCACATTCCTTTCTCACAGACTGCACCTTATGCACCTTCCTCTCTCACAGACTGCTCCTTGTGCGCCTTCCTCTCTCACAGACTGCTCCTTGTGTACCCTCCTGCCTCACAGACTGCTCTTTATGCCTGCTTCCCTCACAGATTGCTCCTTATGCATCCTCCTCCCTCACACACTGCTCCTTATGCACCCTCCTCCCTCACAGACTGCTCCTTATGCACCCTCCTCCCTCACAGACTGCTCCTTGTGTACCCTCCTGCCTCACAGACTGCTCTTTATGTACCCTCCTCCCTCACAGACTGCTCCTTATGTACCCTCCTCCCTCACAGACTGCTCCTTGTGTACCCTCCTGCCTCACAGACTGCTCTTTATGCCTGCTTCCCTCACAGACTGCTCCTCATACTCCTCCTCTCTTACATTCTGTTCCTTATGCCCTCTCATTTGCACACTGCTACTTATGCTCACTCTCTCACAGACTGCTCCTTGGGCCCCAATCTCACAGACTCTTCTTTATGCACCCTCCTCTCTCTTAGACTCCTCCTTTATGCCCCCCTCCCCTCCTACAGACTGATATTTATGCTTCCTCCTCTCTCACAACCTGCCCTTGATGCTACTTTGTCTCCTAGACTGCTTCCTATGTCACCATCTTTCACAGACTCCTCCTTTATGCCCCCTCCTCTCTCACAGACTACACCTTATGCTTCCAGGTTTACAGACTGCTGCATATGTCCACTCTTTATCACAACTCCTCATGTCCCAGCTCCTGTGGACTGTTTCTTATCTTCCCACTTCTGAGACTGTTCCTAATTCCCCTTCTCTTACACTGTTCCCTATGCCTTTTTTACAGACTGCTTTATATACACGCCCTGTGACAGACTGCTGCTTATACCCCCTCTCACACAATAGTTTCTTATGCTTTCTCTCTGATTGTTTCTTATGCCCTCTTTTACAGACTGCTTCTTATGCCCCCCATCATAGACTGCACCTTATCTCTCCTTATACCCTTCTTTCTCATGCCGGCTGCTCCTAATGCCCCCTGTCTCACAGACTACTTCTTATGCCCCCTCTCTGTCTGCTTCTCATTTTCTTTGACACGGTTCCCTTGACCCCCTTGGCGCCATTTCTCACAGATTTTTGCCCCTCATGCCCTCTGCCTTACAGACAATTTCTTATGCCCTCATTTCTTAAAGACTGCTCATCATGTCCCCCTCTTTCCTGGAGCAGATGGTGGTTGCCAACCAAGTGTCAAGGAGTCAGGGCTGGGCTGCTTAAAGGAGCACTCTGCCCCTAGACATCTTATCCCCTATCCAAAGCATAGGGGATAAGATGTCTGATCATGGGGGTCCTGCCGCTGGGGACTCCCGTGATCTCTGCTGCGGCACCCCAGACATCTGGTGTACAGAGTGAACTTTGCTTCGTGCCGGATGACTGGTGATGCGGGGCAGAGACTTGTGATGTCACGGCCACGCCCCTCAATGCAAGTCAATGGAAGGAGGTGTAACGGCCGTCACGCCCTCTCCCATAGACTTGCATTGAGGGGGCGTAGCCATGATGTCACAAGCCTCCGGCGCTGCACCCGATGCTCTAAACGAATGCCTGGTGCAGCGTGGAGATCTCGGGGGTCCCCGGTGGCGGGACCCCATGATCAGACATCTTATCCCCTATCCTTTGTATAGGGGATAAGATGTAAAGGCGCGGCATACCCCTTTAAGTGCCACAGACCAGACTGGCACACCTCCTCAACTCCCAGTCTCTCCTTGACTGACATAGAGAGCCCTGTATGTCCATCAGGGAGGGGCTGGGAGGTGGCACTTGCCTGAGAAATATAAAGGAGATTTTATAAGTTTAGCCTCCACCAACAGCTCCAGGAAAGGTGCAGTTTGCTTTTATACATTACCAGCTATCCAACAGGGCCTGCACCTATTAGCAGCAAATAAGGTGATTTGGGGGATCATCCACCCCACAGACCCCTTATTACTAGGATCTAACGTCTATGTAGAGAATTTTCTATATCATGCAGAGATCATCTGTACTGAAGACCCCATATTACTAATGTTAAAGGGGTACTCCGCTGCCCCAGCGTTCAAAACATTTTGTTCCGTACACTTGGAGCTGGTGGCAGGGGTCGTGACATCACAACCATGCCCCTTGTGACATCACACCATGCCCCCTCAATGCAAGTCTATGGGAGGGGGCATGGCGTGACGTCACAACCCCCCACTGCCCACACTCAAGCGATCAGACATCTTATCCTCTACCCTTTGGATAGAGGATAAGATGTCTAAGGGCGGAGTACCCCTTTAACCATCCATGGGGAGAATCCTTCATATTGTGGGAATATATAAATCAAGTGACCACCTCCCTGTCCAATCCTTGCTGTGTCTTCAATAATGTCTTTGCTCTAATGGCCGTCCAATCCTCTGCCCAGTCTTCAGCCAAGAGTCTCCGCGCCACCATCAGCGAAGCCTTTGAACGTCTGCACCGCCTGCTGAGGGAGCGTCAAAAGGCCATGTTAGAGGAGCTGGAGTCCGACACAGCCCGGACCCTGACGGACATCGAGCACAAGGTCCAACGTTACAGTCAGCAGCTGCGTAAGGTGCAGGAGGGCGTGCAAATCTTACAGGAGCGGCGGGCCGAGACCGATAAGCACACCTTCTTGGCTGGCATCTCCTCGTTGTCTGAGAGGTAGGCATAGAGCAGCCAGTTATAGCCCCCATCATCGTGTGTCCAAGATAATCTGACTATCCTCACCACTTTTGTATATTTGTGGGCAGGGGTCAAGTCCTGGTAAAAATGTGTGGGAACTCCCCCAAGATTTCCACTCAAGGGCTGATCCTGCAGAACTCCTCCCAATGGGAACGGTGTTACTGCTGTGGAAAAAATGCAGGAACTCAGTTCCCTTTCGAATCTGCAGGACTTAAACGGGTCCTCCACCCCTAGAAATCTTATCCCCTATCCAAAGGATAGAGGATAAGATGTCTGATCGTGGGGGTCCCACCACACCCCAGACATCTGGTGCATGGAGCGAACTTTGCTCCTTGCCGGATGACTGGCATCGTGGGGCAGAGGCTCATGACATCACGGCCACACTCCCTCAATGAAAGTCTATGGGAGGGGGCGTGACGTCACGGGCGGGATGTGGCCGTGACGTCACAAGACACTCCGAAGCTGCACCCGACGCTCCGTGCTGGATGTCTGGCGTTGTGGGGAAGAGGCTCATGACGTGAAGGCCACGCCCTGCTAGCGACGTCGCGGCCACACACCCTCAATGCAGGTCTATAGGAGGGGGCGTGACGGCCGTCTCGCCCCCTCCTATAGACCTGCATTGAGGGGCTGTGGCCGCGATGTCACGAGCAGGGCGTAGCCGTGGTGGTCTTGCATTGTGGGGGCATGGCCATGACATCACAAGACTCCGGGCTGCGCCCGATACTCTAAACAAATGCTGGGTGCAGCAGGGAGATTTCTGGGGATAAGATGTCTAAGGGCGGCATACCCCTTTAAGCCCTGTTTTTGGGACATTTGTTTACAACCTGCTCTTCCGTCTCCAGGTTAAAAGGGAAGATTCACGAAACCAACCTGACCTACGAAGACTTCCCCACCTCCAAGTACATGGGTCCTCTGCAGTACACAATCTGGAAATCTCTCTTCCAAGACATCCACCCCGGTAAGTCAGTCTATGGTAATGGTGTAAGTTATCCTCTTACACCCTTCCCTTCAATTCCCTGGTTGAACTTGATGGACGTATGTCTTTTTTCAACCATACTAACTATGTAACTATGTAATGAGGGGCTACTGGGATAACAGACGTGCCATTATTTCTCGTGTTAAAGGGTACCTTTCATCAAAAAAACTTTGATATATTATAGACTAATGTATGCAGAATAACTTTCCAATTGCATGTTATTTAAAAAATATGCTTCTTTCTATTTAATTTTCCACTTTGAGAAAATGACCACTAGAGGTCTCCCTACCAGTCCTGGCCGCAAGCCCTTTTTATAGATTTGAGACTCCTGCTGGAGTCCTAAATCTCAGACTGCAGTCGGGACATAGACAAGCTCAGCTGGCAGCTCTGAATCTTCTCTCTCTTTACAACTGCATGTGCAGAGAGAAGAAAGATCGGAGCTCAGATAGTAAAATGAATGAGGGCATGCAGTATGGCAGAGTCAGGAGTATGCCCTGCTGTGGTAAGAGCACAGTGCTGGCTCCTGCCTGTCTGATTGACAAGCAGGGAGCAGTGCTGAGCTTGTCTGTGTCCCGGCTGCAGTCTGAGATTCAGGACTCCAGCATGAGTCTGAAATCTATAAGAAAAGGCTTTTGGCCAGGACTGGTAGGGAGACCTCTAGTGGTCATTTTTTCAAAGTGGAAAATTAAATAGAAAGAAGCATATTTTTTTATAACCTGCAATTTGAAAGTTATTCTGCATACATTACTCTATAATATATATCAAAAGTTTTTTTTTGATGAAAGGTACCCTTTAAGATCCACAGTTTCAACCAGTAATCAGGTGAACAATTCTTCCAATGTTCTCTTTTCTTAGTTCCCGCTGCCCTGACCCTCGATCCGGTAACCGCCCATCAGCGCCTGATCCTCTCCGATGACTGCACTATTGTGGCCTATGGTAACCTGCACCCCCAGCCGCTCCAGGACTCCCCGAAGAGGTTTGATGTGGAGGTTTCGGTGCTGGGTAACCAGGTCTTTGATGGAGGGGTGCATTACTGGGAGGTGGTGGTCTCCGATAAAACCCAATGGATGATAGGACTGGCTCATGAAGCGGTGAGCCGCAAAGGAAGCATCCAGATCCAGCCCGGGAAAGGCTTCTACTGCATAGTAATGCACGATGGGAACCGCTACAGCGCATGCACCGAGCCCTGGACGCAGCTCAACGTCAAGAGCAAACTCGAGAAGGTCGGTGTCTACCTGGACTATGACAAGGGGCTCCTTATCTTCTACAATGCAGACGACATGTCCTGGCTTTATACCTTCCGTGAAAAATTTCCCGGAAAACTGTGCTCCTATTTCAGTCCGGGGCAGAGTCACGCCAACGGCAAGAATGTACAACCACTGCGGATCAACACCGTGCGGATATAACGGTGCCCGGTGGGGGAGGGGAACTAGATACAAGAGTTTATTACGGGGTGGGTAGAGGACAATCCTAAGATCCTGTCATGAACAGATCCATGGAGAGAAGTGTCCGCCATGATTGTCTCCAGCCTTAGCTATCTCAGTCTCTGGGGTTGTGTCACGTGTTAAAGGGGTACTCTGCCCCTAGACCTCTTATCCACTATCCAAAGGAAAGGATGTCTGGGGTGCCACAGCCGAGATTGCGGGGGTCCCCTGCGACACCCCAGACATCCGGTGAACGGAGCGAACTTCGCTCTGTGCCGGATGACTGGCGTTGTGGGGCGGAGTCTAATGCCGTCATGGCGACGCCCTGCTCGTGCCATCACGACCAAGCCCCCTCAATGCAATTCTATAGGAGAGGGCGTGGCGGCCGTCACGCCCCTCCCATAGACTTGCATCCAGGGGGCGTGGTCATGATGTCACGAGCCTCCGACACTGCACCCGGTGCGCTAAACGAATGCCGGGTGCAGCAGGGAGATCGCAGGGATCCCCAGTGGCTGGGCCCCTGCGATCGGACATCTTATCCCCTATCCTTTGGATACCCCTTTTAAGCTGGATGTTGGTTGACCACCAGATGAATGTTTATGTTCTGACTGATGACCCTTAGGACCCGTGGTGAGGAGGGGCCCATAGTCCGAATAGTTGCCTTACCTCATATTATATAAGACTGGTGACCAGAGAACAAGACGAGGGCCAACTCCATCCATGTGTGGGGATCGCGCGCGCGAGATAGACTTGGATTATTGTACAGTATTACTAGACGAGGGCGGAGGTGATGTCCACAGGATAAGATCCAGCCCTGGGGACGGGAGCTTTCCAGTCTTGTCGGCTGTATATGATACACCTCGCTATATACATAGGTAGACAGCTGTATACTTGGTGTATACTCTGCAGCAGGGAGTTGTCCACATCGCAGGGGCAGTCTCTAGTTCTTGATGCATTATCATGGTCGGGGGGGGGGACAAAAAATTTAGCAACTTTCCAATAGACTCAGTGGATGACATATTCTTATGTCACTAGTTTCTGGCCCCTTTTTTTTTTCATTTTGCGACAATTTAAAATCCTGAAAAATCTACGCGGGAAAAAGCAAATCACACGTAATGAGATTGTGAAATGGTTGCGGAGTCCGTAAAGAAAATTCTAGAATAAAGGCTGGTTTCAGACGACCATAGCATGGCTGCAAATCTATCAACTTGACCTGCCGGGTCATTGGGTAAGGCCTAGGTCTCCAAAATGTGGGTCTCCAGCTGTTGCAAAACTACAACTCCCACAAAACTATAAATGTCCCAAAACTAAAACAGCATTACAAGCGCAGATCTACCAACATGATGAGTCATCGGATAGGACCTAGGTCTTCAAACTGGGGGCCTCCAGCTGTTGCAAAACTATAACTGTCCCAAAACTTTCCAGCATGCCCAGACAAGTGGATAGCCCTGTGGGTGGTTCAGTAAAGCAAATTCTAGTTTCACATGGCCATAGCCTGGCTGTAAGTCTACTAGCTTGATCTGACGGGTCATCAGATAGGGCCTAGGTCTTCGAACTGTGGGCCTCCAGCTGTTGCAAAACTACAACTCCCGGCATGCCCGGACAGCCAACGGCTGTCCGGGCATGCCGGGAGTTGTAGTTTTGCAACAGCTGGAGGCCCACAGTTTGAAGACCTAGGCCCGATCCGATGACCCGTCAGGTCAAATTGGTAGATCTGCGGTTGTACTTAAAGGGTTACTCCGGTGCTTACATATCTTATCCCCTATCCAAAGAATAGGGGATAAGATGCCTGACCGCGGGAGTCCCGCAGCTGGGGACCCCCGTGATCTTGCACGCGGCACCCCGTTTGTAATCAGTCCCCGGAGCGTGTTCGCTCCGGGACTGCTAACGGTCGACCGCAGGGCTGGCGGCATGTGACGTCATGCCTCCGCCCCGTGTGACGTCACGCTCCGCCCCTCAATGCAAGCCTACGGGAGGGGGCGTGATAGGCTTGCATTGAGGGGCGGAGCGTGACGTCACATGCCGCCAGCCCTGCGGTTGACCGTTATCAGTCCCGGAGCGAACACGCTCCGGGGACTGATTACAAACGGGGTGCCACGTGCATGATCACGGGCGTCCCCAGCTGCGGGACTCCCGCAATCAGGCATCTTATCCCTTATCCTTTGGATAGGGGATAAGATGTGTAAGCACCGGAGTACCCCTTTAAAGCTGTCAACTAGGGCTGCATGACATAGGGAAAATGTGCGAATCCGATTATAAGCCTAAATATTGCGATTTCGATATGCGATGCAATACAATAAATAAATGGTGAAATCCCCCCCATTTCATGTCCAATCTCCTCCATTTCACATCTGTTCACCTATTTTATGCCCACCGCCCATTTCACATCTCCCCTATTTAATTTCTATCTCCCCAGATCTTCCCCCATCACAATCTCCCCTCCCCCCGGTACAATCTTCCCTCCAAGTCACTCCCCCCCCCCCCCCCCCCCGTCACATATCCCCCTGTCAAATTATCCCCCCGTCAAATTATCCCCCCTGTAGGTAGCTTTTTGTACTGCAGCAATACACTGGGTTTCCCGGATGGTTTTTCTGGGAAACCGGATGGTTTTCCGGGAAACTTAGTGTGTTTGCAGCCAACAAAGACCTTTCCCCATCAGCCAATCACTGGCTTGACACATGACACCGCTGAGGCCAGTGATTGGCTGAAAAGGGAAAGGTCCTACTGCTTGTATGGAGAAGAGAGGAGACACCGGACCGCACGGAGATGAACGGCATCTGCAGGGACCGGGAGTGGGTGAGCAGAAGGTTTTTTTCTTTTCTCCCTTACTTAGCTCAGTGATTTTCTACCAGGGTGCCTCCAGCTGTTGTGAAACTACTACTCCCAGCATGCCCGGACAGTATTTAAATTCGTTTTTACCTGCTGTGGCCGGCCCCCGCCTGCAGCAGCACACAGGAGCCGGCCCGAGCAGATACTCGCAAGTTTTTTTCCGGGGGGCCGTATGGCAAAAAGCAAAAATCGCGATTCGTTGGCTTTTGCGATATATCGTGCAGCCCTACTGTCAACGAAGAATATTTATCTGAATATTTAATCCAATAATAAAGCGGAGGGGTAAACTTGAAGAAAAAAGGCTTGCGATGGCGCTGCTCGATTAGGCAAAATTCTGACAGCCATTTTCGCGATTGACGAAGGGAGAGTTTGCTCCCGAAACGCGTCTTGTACTATGTAAAATGTCTTGTCCTTTTGTAATTTGTGTCAATAAAACTTGATACCCTTTACATCTGGACTCCTGTGAATTTTGCCTAATCGAGCAGCGCCATCGCAAGCCTTTTTTCTTCAAGTTTACCCCTAATGCATTTGCCGACCCCCTCAAGGACACCGGCCGTTCAGCGGGCTGCAGCTCCAGATCACACATCTGTACCCCAACACGGAGGGGTTAAATGCATGAACCCAAGGTTCACCCAAGGTGAGCACATTTCTACCCTAGTACCTAGGGACCCACTAGTCTCACCACGGAATTACACGAGGCACTGTCCTCTTTTTTTTTTTTTACTGTCTTTATCCCTTTAATGACGCAGGACGTAAATGTACGTCCTTGTGAGGTGGTACTTAACGCACCAGGACGTACATTTACAACCTATACATAACCGCGATGCTCGGGTCATGTGCGGCAGGTCCCGGCTGCTGATAGTGATTGCTATCGACATCCGCGATCGCGCATCAATACAGATCATGGCATCTGCAGCATTGCGGTCACTAAAATGGATGATCGGATCACCTGCAGCGCTGCCGCGACGATCCGATCATCCAGAACGGCAGACAGAGATCCCCTTACCTGCCTCCGCTGCCTTCTACAGGTCTTCTGCTCTGGTCTGCGATCGAGGTATCACCGCGTGCATAAATATCCAAACTATTAAAATATAATGTTAATAATCCCGTACAGTGAACAGCGTGAACGTAAAAAAAAAAAAAAGTTGCTGCTTCTTTATAACATTTTATTCCCAAAAAAATTTATGAAAAATGTACTAAAAGTTTTACATAACCAAATATGGTATCAATAAAAAGTACAGACCACAGCGCAAAAAATGAGCCCTCATACTGCCGCTTATACGGAAAAATGAAAAAGTAATAGGTCTTCAAAATAGGGGGATTTTAAATGTACTAATTTGGTTAAAAAGTTTGATTTTTTTTTTAAGCGCAACAGTAATAGAAAGTAAGTATATTATCATGGGTATCATTTTAATCGTATTGACCCAACGAATAAAGAACACATGTCATTTTTACCGTAAATATTTTTTTACGGCGTAAAAAGGAAACCTTCCAAAATTTGCGAATTTTCTGGTTTTCTTTGTAGTTTCCCAACACAAATATTAATTTTTTGGTTGCGCCATACATTTTATGGTAAAGTGAGTGATGGCATTACAACGTATAACTGGTTGCGCAAAAAACAAACCCTCATACGGGTCTGTGGATGAAAATATAAAATAGTTATGATTTTTTTTGAAGGCGAGGAGGAAAAAACCAAAACGGAAAAATAAAATTGTCTACTAAAAATCCCCTACTCCCAAATTATTATTTTTTTGGAACTCGTTCAAAATGATATAGTTGTTAAGGACATTGGTGAAATATTTGCCCATTTTTAGACTGTGTTTACACATTGCGTTTTATTTGAGGTATGGCCACGTTTCTACCACCATATTCCAAAATCGTGATACAATTTGCGCAAATTTACCGTAAATAAAATTTGCTGTAAAAACGCGGTACTGCCAAACATGTCCGGACCAGACTGTATGTTTGGATACCGTTTAAAAATAAATAAAGTTTAAAAAATACTTACAGTATTTTGCAATGTCAAGTTTAAAAACGCAATATATAACACTGGAAAAATTAAAAAAAGAAATAAATGTAAAAAAAAAAAAACAACACAATTTTGTTTACATTCTAAACTTTGTACCAGAATTTTAATGTAAACGCCATTACGAGCCTTTGATAACATCCTGTAATCTGGGCTCAATCTGACACCATGCACACTTTTTCCAAAACTGGAGCAAACTTCAACTATTTGGCGCAAAACTCTGTTAAAAAATTAATTAATTAATTAATAAATAAATAAAAAAGTGGCACAAAAATCACACTGAGATTTGAATATGTCCCCTATTGTTTTCGGGGATCTCTGTACTGTCAACGAAGAAAAACCCTGCTGACCTATAGCCCTGATGGGTCATCGGGTAGGGCCTAGATCTGCAAGTACATCCGCGGGGGGGCCTACATCCACATGTACAACCGCGGCTCTACTGATTTTGACCTGTCGGGTCACTGGGTAGGGCCTAGGTCTCCAAATAGTGGGCCTCCAGCTGTTGCAAAACTACAACTCCTGGCATGCTGGGAGTTGTAGTTTTGCTACAGCTGAAAGACCACTATTTGGAGACCTACGCCCTACCCATTGATTCAACAGGCCCAATTTGGTAGTATATGCAGATCTAGGCCCTACCCGATGACCCTTCAGGTCAAAGTTGGTAGGTCTGCGTTTGTACTTGCTGTCAGTGAATAGATTCTTTACAGTCATGGGCTGAAAACCTGACCTTAGGCCGGTACCTGACAAGCGTAGTACAAACGCAGACCCACCAACATTGACCTGACGGGTCATCGGGTAGGGCCTAGATCTGCATGTACAACCATATCTCTACCAATTTTGACCTGTTGAATCATCGGGTAGGTCCTAGGTCTCCAAATAGTGGTCTTTCAGCTACAGCAAAACTCCTACTCCCAGCATGCCAGGAGTTGTAGTTTTGCAAAAGCTGGAGGGCCACTCTTTGGAGACCTAGGCCCTACCCGATGACCCATCAGGGCTATAGGTCAGAAAGGGGTTTTCTTCGTTGACCGTACACAGATCCTCGAAAACAACAGGGGACATATTCAAATCTCAGTGTTATTTTTGTGCCACTTTTTTTTTTTTTAGAGATTTGAATATGTCCCCTATTGTTTTCGAGGATCTGTGTACGGTCAACGAAGAAAACCCCTTGCTGACCTATAGCCCTGATGGGTCATCGGGTAGGGCCTAGATCTGACAAGTACATCCGCGGGGGGCCTACAACCGCAGATCTACCAATTTTGACCTGTTAAGTCATTGGGGTAGGGCCTAGGGGGGAGATTTATCAATACCTGTGCAGAGGAAAAGTTGCCCATAGCAACCAATCAGATCGCTTCTTTCATTTTGCAGAGGCCTTGTTGAAAATGAAAGAAGAAATCTGATTGGTTGCCATGGGCAACTGGGCATTTCCCCCCCCCTCTACACAGGCTTTGATAAATCTCCCCTAGGTCCCCAAATATTTGTCTTTCAGCTTTTGCAAAACTACAACTCCCGGCATGCCCGGACAGCCGCTGGCTGTCCGGGCATGCCGGGAGTTGTAGTTGTGCAAAAGCTGAAAGACCGCTATTTAGAGACCTAGGCCCGACCCAATGACCCGTCAGGTCAAAGTTGTTAGATCTGCGTTTGTACTTGCGGCTTTACTACGCTGGTCTGAAACCGGCCTAAGGGTACGTTCACACGCACAGATTTTTTTGCGGGTTTTCCGCTGCGTATTTTAAAGTGGGCGGGCTCTTCTCGGCTGTCCGCAGCAGCGTAAATTCCACCGCAGAAAATCTGCTGCGGACAGCCGAGAAGAGCCCGCCCACTTTCAAATACGCAGCGGAAAGCCCGCAAAAAAATAAAAATAAATCCGCCCGTGTCAACGTATCCTAAGGTCAGGTTTTCAGCCTCTGACTGTAAAGAAATTATTATAAAACTTATTATAATACTGTGAAACGTCATGTAAAGAAACCTGGAGCGGCCCTTTAAGAACACAGAGTGTAAGCTGTACTGGAGGGCATCACTGCCTGACAGCCGGGATCCTCCCTTATATTATTATAAAAGCAGCAGATGAATGTGGGTGGGGGCGAGTCCGAGCTGCGCCGTTCCCCCCCCGGGGGGGGCATCTGTCACCTGAGGAGGGAGAGGTTAATGTAAAGCGGTGGCCGAGCCGTCCATAATAAAGCGATTTGTTTACCGAGTCCTTTGTGTTGCTGATTTTGTAATGTGGGTCACCAAGGCCCAATGGGGCTATTACGTTACCACCACCACCACCATCATCTCTGAGATGGTGTTAAAGGGGTTATCCAGCGCCACCCCTGTCCTCAGGCTGTGTGTGTTATTGCATCTCACTTACATTGAAGTGGATGGAGCCAATTTGTAATACCACAAACAACCTGAGGACAGGGGTGGCGCTGGTTTTCTATTCCTGGATAACCTGTTTAAAGAAGCACTCCAGATATTTAATAATTTTTATTTTATTCTTTTGCCCATCACTAGTCCTATAGCGCCATCTGTTTGATTGCAGCACAACTGCATCCATGTTTGTTACTGTAAGTGGGTCATGTGATCACCAGCCTGACCCACATAAAATCAGTGGTAATGTGAAGAAGTGGTCAGTCCTGGGTCAGCTGACTTCATGTAAATTACAGGATGACATCATTAACTGCCAGATCCTTCCCAGCTCTATCTGTATACTGCCGCTCTTCTCTCATTATGCAATCAGGATATATAGTAGTTATACACCTCTACTCTAGCTTTATCTGTATACCGCTGCTATCTCTATGGGATCAGGATATATAGTAGTTATACACCTCCCCTCCAGCTCTATCTGTATACTGCTGCTATCTCTATGGGATCAGGATATATAGTAGTTACACACCTCTACTCCAGCTCTATCTGTATACTGCTGCTGCTATCTCTATAGGATCAAGATATATAGTAATTATACAGCTGCTATCTCTATGGGATCAGTATAACTAGTAATTATACACCTCCCCTCCAGCTCTCTGTATACTGCTGCTATCTCTATGGGATCAGGATATATAGTAGTTATACACCTCCCCTCCATCTCTATGGGATCAGGATATATAGTAGTTATACACCTCCCCTCCAGCTCTATCTGCATACTGCTGCTATCTCTATGAGATCAGGATATATAGTAGTTATACACCTCCCCTCCAGCTCTATCTGTATACTGCTGCTATCTCTGAGATAAGGATATATAGTAGTTATACACCTCCCCTCCAGCTCTATCTGTATACTGCTGCTATCTCTATGAGATCAGGATATATAGTAGTTATACACCTCCCCTCCAGCTCTATCTGTATACTGCTACTATATCTATGGGATCAGGATATATAGTAGTTATACACCTCCCCTCCAGCTCTATCTGTATACTGCTACTATCTCTATGGGATCAGGATATATAGTAGTTATACACCTCTCCTCCAGCTCTATCTGTATACTGCTGCTATCTGTATGGGATCAGGATATATAGTAGTTATACACCTCTCCTCCAGCTCTATCTGTATACTGCTGCTGTCTCTATGGGATCAGGATATATAGTAGTTATACACCTCTCCTCCAGCTCTATCTGTATACTGCTGCTATCTGTATGGGATCAGGATATATAGTAGTTATACACCTCTCCTCCTGCTCTATCTATAGGGTATCAGGATATATAGTAGTTATACACCTCCCCTCCAGCTCTATCTGTATACTGCTGCTATCTATAGGGTATCAGGATATATAGTAGTTATATACTCCCCTGAGGCTGTGTTCACATTACATTTTTACCAAATGCAACATTTGAACACCGTCCAAAGACTTCAAACTGATTCGATAAAGAATGAAAACACAAAGTCTGTGTAAACGTAGGCCATTTTTATTATAACACTGGTGATGCTCCATGGAGACTGCGCTGGCCGGATCACTCGTTGCCGCACAGTCTCATCGCTCTTCTGTAAGGTGCGGCACGCGAAGATTGTGCGACGAGTGATCCGGTCACCTGCGTCTCCCACATTCTGCTCAATCACCCCGATACGTCTCCAGCAATGTCCGCTCCACGGATCCACCACATAATACAAAGCAAAATGAAGTCATGGGTAAGAAGCGGAGAGCATGGCGATCTGAGCGGGACGGCCTCATCTAATGGCGCCGCATCTTCCCGTCACTTGCTGGACGTCTGCATCTGTTTACAGAAAGACTCAAACTGCTGCTGCTCCAGCTCCGTCATCACCTTGTTCAGGGCGTAAATCTGAAAGAAACAAAAATGAGAAAGTCACACAGGGCCCCAAAAGTCAATATCTATACTTTATATGGGCAGAATCCTGACTAATGAGGGGGGGGGGGGGGTCTCCGCAACAGGGCCAAGAAACCACAGTGGACTAGGGATGTAAGAAAAAATCGATTCTCGCGATAATCGCGATTTTTCATTTGCCGATACAGAATCGATTCAAAATATTTTTGAATCGATTCTTTTAGGGATGTGGAATTTTTAATAAAACGCACTTTTCTTACCTGCCAACGAGCCCGCGGAGCTCCGGTACAGGTGTTCGGTCCCCGGGCTGTATTCTTCTTACTTCCTGTTAGTCCGGCACGTCACATGGAGCTTCAGCCTATCACTGGCCGCAGCGATGTCCCGCCTCCGCTGGTGATAGGCTGAAGCTCCATGTGACGTGCCGGGATAACAGGAAGTAAGAAGAATACAGCCCGGGGACCGAACACCTGTACCGGAGCTCCGGGGGCTCGTTGGCAGGTAAGATAAAGTGCGTTTTATTTTATTTTGCAGCCCGGACGGGATAACATGAGAAAAGTGAGCACCGGAGTACTAGATCGCCGCTGTCAAAGCTGACAGCGGCGTCTATTGGGATCTATGAATGCTCCCAGGTGGGCGATATATCGCGATGTATCGCCACCTAGACGGTATCGCGATATATCGGGATATATCGAATCGCCACACTGGTATCGCGATTCGAATCGAATCGCCAAATTCTTGGCGATTCACACCCCTACAGTGGACACCCCTAAGTTTTGTCTGTGGGGAACCCAATGAGGACAAACCCCATAACCTGATGTATTTCCTACAGATGACCCCCATAACCTGATGTCTTCTCTACAGACGACCCCCATAACCTGATGTCTTCCCTACAGATGACCCCCATAACCTGATGTCTTCTCTACAGACGACCCCCATAACCTGATGTCTTCTCTACAGATGACCCCCATAACCTGATGTCTTCTCTATAGACAACCCCCATACCCTGATGTCTTCTCTACAGACGACCCCCATAACCTGATGTCTTCTCTACAGACGACCCCCATAACCTGATGTCTTCTCTACAGACGACCCCCATAACCTGATGTCTTCTCTACAGACGACCCCCATAACCTGATGTCTTCTCTACAGACGACCCCCATAACCTGATGTCTTCTCTACAGACAACCCCCATAACCTGATGTCTTCCCTACAGACGACCCCCATAACCTGATGTCTTCTCTACAGACGACCCCCATACCCTGATGTCTTCCCTACAGACAACCCCATAACCTGATGTCTTCTCTATAGACAACCCCCATAACCTGATGTCTTCTCTACAAACAACCCCCATAACCTGATGTCTTCCCTACAGACGACCCCCATAACCTGATGTCTTCCCTACAGACGACCCCATAACCTGATGTCTTCTCTACAGACAACCCCCATACCCTGATGTCTTCCCTACAGACAACCCCATAACCTGATGTCTTCTCTATAGACGACCCCCATAACCTGATGTCTTCTCTACAAACAACCCCCATAACCTGATGTCTTCTCTACAGACGACCCCCATACCCTGATGTCTTCTCTACAGACGACCCCCATAACCTGATGTCTTCTCTACAGACGACCCCCATAACCTGATGTCTTCCCTACAGATGACCCCCATAACCTGATGTCTTCTCTATAGACAACCCCCATACCCTGATGTCTTCTCTACAGACGACCCCCATAACCTGATGTCTTCCCTACAGATGACCCCCATAACCTGATGTCTTCTCTATAGACAACCCCCATAACCTGATGTCTTCTCTACAGACGACCCCCATAACCTGATGTCTTCCCTACAGACGACCCCCATAACCTGATGTCTTCTCTATAGACAACCCCCATACCCTGATGTCTTCTCTACAGATGACCCCCATAACCTGATGTCTTCCCTGCAGACAACCCCCATAATATGGTATTTCTGCTTCGCACAACCCCCTATAATAAGTTTTTTTGTATTACGGAGGACGATACACACAGAGGCCTATAAACCATTTCCTCTGCCTCATCCTGCAGAGAGCACAGTGGTGGCCGGGTGCCAGGAGCTCGGAGCCGCAGAGGAACCCCACCCATGACATGTGCACCCACAAATACTCAGGTTTAGTGTCAGTGAAAACAATGGCTGCTGGGAGTGGTGGTGAGATTACAGGAGGAGCAGAAGACAAGCAGCAGAACAGGACGGAGGAGTAAAGGGCCATGAGAAACAACTGCACAGCGAGAATTCTGTGCCCCGGGGCAGGGAGCCGAGAAGATCCCACACCCAGAGCAGGGCGTTCCTGTGGGTACAGTCAGCAGATCAGTATGTGCAGAAGGGGGCTGGAGGATCCTCCATGTTGTGCTCATCACCATGCAGACCGCTCACCCCCTCAGTACCCCCAGCTTAGCCCCGATGCCTCACACACTGCCCCCACAACAATTCCTCCATACTTTTGGGGTGGACAGGGGGTCACATGGGCTCAGACCAGTCTGTGGGGCCCAGGGGTCAAGTACTGGGGGGAAAAAAGTGTGGGAACTCACCCAAGATTTCCACTTAAGGACTAGTCCTGCAGGACTCCTGCTAATGGGAACAATGTTCCTGCTGTGGAAAAAGTACAGGAACTCCGTTCCCATGCGTTCCTGCAGGACTTAAATGGGCGCTGTCAGATACAAAACTTTGGATATGTTGTAAAGCATGTATAACCAATAGGTTTTGTAATTGCTTTCATTAGAAAATTTTCAGTATTTCATACAGAAAAAGCCAGTCAAACATCTGCCCCCCCCCCTGCCTGCTTGGACACATACCAGTCCTGCTGTGTCCATGAGTCATCACCTATGTCATGGACACACTTCCTTGATTGACAGCTGTGAGCGCAGGGCTGGAGGAAAAATCCTCCCACCATCAGCTTGTGTCCGGCTACTGTCAGTGAGGACAAGCTGGGAGTTGTAGTTTTGCTAATGCTGGGGGAGATGTGAGCAGACAGCATACTGAGGGAGGGGGCGGAGACCTGCACAGTGAGGCCACGCCCCCTCCCTTTGAGAGGAATTCAGACTAGTGAGCTAAACTAAAAGTGAAATAAAAAAATAAATAAAAGTGCTAGACACATAAAAATTAGATGTACATGGTCAGGATTAGGTACTGAGTGATATATATTTAAAAAAAATGTTTTTTTTGTTGGACCTGACGGGTACACTTTAAGCCCTGGTGGGGCCCCATACACACCAAGCCACAATGTCCTGTGTGATCTGACTGTTTTCTATCATAGACAGCTGGAACTTTTTCAGCAGTTTGCTTTACAGCACCTCTTCTGTGGGATCAGACAAGACAATCCTTCACCCCCCCCAACACATCAATAATCTTCGGGCCCCTATGACCCTGTCCCCTGTTGTCCTTCTTTCCACTGTCCACTTTTAGTCGTAACTAACCTTATATACTGGGGACACCCCACAAGAACGTCCGCTCTGGATTTGTCTGGCCCATCGTCTGCCCCATCACAATTCAGCACGTTTCCATTTTTTCTGCTTCCGACTTCGACTTCAAGAACTGACCGGTCACTAACATACCCCACCCCTGAGAGGCGCCATTGTCACCGGATAGGCCATGTCATTTCCTGCACCTGTCGGTGGTTTCAGACTGTCTTCACACCTCGGGCTGCTCTTACATTGTGCAGTTTCGTTGCAGTGTGTTGCAGCAGCTTTGAACCAGGTGTGGATCATAGTGAAGTAGATAAAGAACAGGTGCAGCTTCTACCCTATTGTGAATCCAGAAGCAGCATCTGTTCTTTATACTGGATTATATTTCATTATGAACCACAACTCGTTTTGGCTTTAAAGGAATACTCCGCCCCCTAATTACATTATCCCATATCCAAAGGATAGGGGATAAGATGTCTGATTGCGGGGGTCCGGCCTCTGGGATGTCTGGGACCCCCTACAATCGACGCGCCGCCCCCGACATGCTGAACATTATGTTTAGAACGCTGGCCGTGATCGCAACGTTCTGAATGCTTTGGGCAGCCGTGGTCGTGATGTCACATCACGCCCCCCCTCCATTATGTCTATGGGAGGGGGCGTGACTACGTCACGCCCCCTCCCATAGACATGAATGGAGGGGGGGCGTGACGTGACATCACGACCAAGGCCGCCCAAAGCATTCAGAACGTTGCGATCAATCAGACATTCTTTGGATAGGGGATAAGATGTCTAGGGGCAGAGTACCCTTTTAAAGCTGCTGCTAAAAAACTGCACAGTGTAAGAGCCGCCTTATACGTGTCCTCCGTTTATGACCGGTTCCTAACTTTGTATTCAGCAATTGCAATTAAAAACCTGAACGTGTGAATACACCCTAAATGTTGGGGCACCGGCAGCCGCTACTCCCCTACTGTCCATACATTACCCCCATCTCATCTTCCTCTGTGTATACCCCACCTATACTAAGCCCTGGTAGAGAGGAGGAGTTGCTGATGCTGACAGGCAGAAGTGACAGCTGCTGGCAGTCAGTCCAGACCCGCAGGGTCTCCCTCCCTCTCCCCTTCTCTCTCGGGGCTGGGCGGCTCACAATGCAGTTTGGAAGGAATGTTTTGGGAAGAGCTCCGCCATTGGCTGCTCAGGGTCTGGGTGGAGCCGCCTCTGACTCAACAATTCTGTTTTCTTCTTCGGCGTGAAGACCAGGACGGGGCTCGCTCTACACGAGATCCCACAGTCTGCTCCTCCGGCGCAGCCTCTTCTGCACTCTCGTCTGCTCCCTCTGCACTTCAGCCAAGATGTTCATGCTCAATAATTTTATGAAATCGGCGACTGGTGGAGGAGGCTCCGGCCAAGGCGGTGGCGGTGGAGGATTCGGTGACGTCTTGAAGGGAGCCATTGGCAGCGTTGCAGGACCTGGCCAGGGTGGCGGAGGAGTCGGCAACATAATGGGGGCTCTGAGTGGCCTTGCTGGATCCGGTGGCCAGGGCGGCGGAGGAGGAGGAGGTGGAGGTGGAGGTGCAGGCAAATTCCTTCAAGGGGCTCTGAGCGGCCTGTCTGGAGCCGGTGGCCAGGGCGGCGGTGGAGGAGGAGGTGGAGGTGCAGGCAATTTCCTTCAAGGGGCTCTGAGCGGCCTGTCTGGAGCCGGCCAAGGTGGAGGAGGAGGTGGTGGTATGGGCAACATCATACAAGGAGCTCTGAGCAGCTTTGGTGGCGGAGGAGGTGGGCAAGCCGGTGGAGCTGGGAAACTTTTTGCTGGCCAGGCCGGTGCCGGGGGAGGAGGTGGTGGTGCTGGAGCGAACATTCTGGGAGGTATACTGGGTCTCATTGGAAACGCCATAGCAAATTATAAACCGGCGCCCCCTCCAGAGCCCTGCGCCAATGCCTATCAGCAGGAGGCCTACGAGAACGATGAGCAGCGGCAATTCCGAAAACTCTTCAGGAACCTGGCAGGAGAAGACATGGAGGTGTCTCCGGTGGAGCTGCAGAACGTCCTCAACAAGGTTGTGGCCAAGCACAAGGATCTAAAAACTGACGGTTTCAGCATCGACACGTGCCGCAGTATGGTCGCCGTCATGGACAGTGACGGGACGGGAAAGCTGGGCTTCGAGGAGTTCAAGTACCTGTGGAATAACATCAAGAAGTGGCAGTGCATCTACAAGCAGTTCGACACCGAGGGCACGGGCTACATCCCCGCAACTTCCATTCCCGCCGCCGTCCAAGCTGCCGGCTTCAACCTCAACGAGCAACTGCACCAGCTGCTGATCCGGCGCTACGCCGACAACAACGGCAACGTGAACTTTGACAGTTTCATCAGCAGCATGGTCCGGATGGACTGTATGTTTCGAGCCTTCAAGGCCCTGGACCGAGAGGGGACTGGGGAGGTCCAGTGCCGACTACCGGATTGGCTGAAGCTGACCATCTACTCCTAGAGCGCGGAGTACCCCTGACCACCCCCTCACCGGTCCGGTATCGCGCCATCATGGGTGAGGCCACATCCTGACCCCTTATACCTATACAGGCAATAAATGTGCAATGTAACGAACGGGCCCGGACATTGATGATTATTATGGTTGGCGGTTGCGGTCCAGCCATGTAAATATCATAGTTTCTTCCAGAAACAGCGCCACTCTGGTCTTCTAGTTTGTGCGCGGTATTGCGGCTCAGTTCCATTGAAATGAACTGTAATGCTGCACAGGACCTGAAGATGGGCGTGGCGCTGTTTTTAGAGAAATGGAATCAATGTTATTGTGTTTTATTTTTTTTTGGGGGGGGGGGGGGGGGGGGGGGAGAGATAACACCTTTAACCCTTCCACTGCTGCAGGGATATCCCAGCAGCAAGGCAAGTGTTAACGCGTGAGTCTTCGCAAGTCAGGAAACCCCGTCATGCCCGCAGGCATCAGTATATGACGAATATCGAAAGAATCTGTAAGATGTGGTGGTGCCAGGGATGGGGGGGGGGGGGGGGGGAGGAGGAGGGCGAAGCGCGGCGTAGGTTACTTCGCCAAATGAGAGAACGACACCCCAGGGGGTCTGACCCATGTGACGGGCGTGACTAATTTAGGGACCTAAATTCGTTGGGTGCCGCCTGTCACCTCAGAGTGTTTCCTGACCAGAGTGCCTCCAAGTGTAGCAAAACTACAACTCCCAGCATGCCCGGACAGCCGTTGGCTGTCCGGGCATGCTGGGAGTTGTAGTTTTGCAACAGCCCGAGGCCACCTGGTTGGGAGACACTCTGAGGTGACACGGCGCCACACCTGGCCTCAGTTTGTATGTGGTATTGCAGCTCAGTTCCATTTAAGTGAATGGAGCTGAGCTGTAATACCAGAGACAACCTGAGGGCAGGTGTGGCGCTATTTTTTGGAAGAAGGGTACAGGGCCACCACGAGGAGGGGCTGTATTGTACAATCTCCCAGGTCGGGTGACATGTCCTGCACCCCGATAATCATCTGTGCGGGGAGTCGGGGGACCTCACATGTCACTATTGATCTTCCAGAAACTGATGGGTAATCCAATGGCGGTCCACCAAGGGGTGTGAGAGAGGAAGAACAACAAGTACCAGAATGACAGTTTTGGGTGGGTTAGAGGGGCGGGTGGTTATATATGTGGGCCCCCACTATGAGGTGTAAGTGTATGTATACACAGTATATTTTTATATATATATATATATATATATCTCCACAAAAACAATGGGGTGATTATCAAAAA
This sequence comes from Hyla sarda, assembly GCF_029499605.1. Lineage (NCBI taxonomy): Eukaryota > Metazoa > Chordata > Amphibia > Anura > Hylidae > Hyla > Hyla sarda. Next base: position 5,455,201 of record NC_079198.1, on the reverse strand, counting down.
CTGTCTAATGAGAAAAAAGGGGTCTTTGTTGCCCATAGCAACCAATCACAGTTCCACTTTCATTTTTATTCTGCTCTTGAAAAAAAAAAAGGAAAGCTGAGCTGTGACTGGTTGCTATGGGCAACAAAGACAATTATTCTTTTAGACAGATTTGATTATCTCCTCCCAATGTCGCCATATAGGGCTCAGAAACAATAGTGTGATCATGTACACAGCGACAATGTCGCCATACAGGGGACAGAGATAATGCTGCCATACAGGGCACAGAGATAATGCCGCCATACAGGGGACAGAGATAATGCTGCCATACAGGGCACAGAGATAATGCTGCCATACAGGGCACAGAGATAATGCTGCCATACAGGGGACAGAGATAATGCCGCCATACAGGGCACAGAGATAATGCTGCCATACAGGGCACGGAAACAATAGTGTGATCGTGTACACAGAGATAATGCCGCCATACAGGGCACAGAGATAATAGTGGGGGAGATTTATCAAAACCTGTGCAGAGGAAAAGCTGCCCAGTTGCCCATAGCAACCAATCAGATCGCTTCTTTCATTTTTCACAGGCCTTCATGAAAATGAAAGAAGCGAGCTGATTGGTTTCTATGGGCAACTGGGCAGCTTTTCCTCTGCACAGGTTTTGATAAATCTCCCCATGTGTGATCATGTACACAGAGATAATGCCGCCATACAGAGCACAGAGATAATGCCGCCATACAGAGCACAGAGATAATGCCGCCATACAGAGCACAGAGATAATGCCGCCATACAGGGCACAGAGATAATGCCGCCATACAGGGCACAGAGATAATGCCGCCATACAGGGCACAGAAAATTAGTACAATACGGTGTACAGAGATAATGTTGCCATACAGGGCTAAGAAAAATAGTATACACCGCAACAACGCCACAATACGGTGTACAGAGATAATGCCGCCATACCGGGCACAGAGATAATGCTGCCATACAGGGCACAGAGATAATGCCGCCATACAGGGCTCAGAAAATTAGTACAATACGGTGTACAGAGATAATGCTGCCATACAGGGCACAGAGATAATGTTGCCATACAGGGCACAGAGATAATGTTGCCATACAGGGCTCAGAAAAATAGTATACACCGCGACAACGCCACAATACGGTGTACAGAGATAATGCCACCATACAGGGCACAGAGATAATGCTGCCATACAGGGCACAGAGACAATGCCGCCACACAGGGCATAGAGACAGCAGTGTGATAAGGTACACAGGGACAACTCGGCCATACAGTGCAAAGTCTTAATAGATAATGCTGCCATACAGTGCACAGACATAACAGATAATGCCGCAAAACAGTGCACGGAGGCCTTGCCACCGTACAGGGCACAGAGACAACTCCACCTTACAGTGCACAGAGACAATGCCGCCATACAGTGCACAGAGACAATGCCGCCATACAGTGCACAGGGACAATGCCGCCATACAGTGCACATAGACAATGCTGTCAAATAGTGCACAGAGACAACACTGCGATAATGTACACAAAGGCAATGCTGCCATACGGTGCACAGAGACAATACTGCGATAATGTACACAAAGGCAATGCCGCCATACGGTGCACAGAGACAATACTGCGATAATGTACACAGGCACAGCTTTGCCATACAGTGCACAGGGAATATGCTGTCATATAGTGCACAGAGACAACATAGATATAATGTACACAGAAGACGCTGCCATACAGTGCACAGAAGCCATACTGCGATAATGTACATACACAACTTTGCCATACAGAGACACCAGTGCGATAGAGAACACAAAGACAATGCCCGCCATACGGTGCACAGAAGCTATACTAGACGGCACCACCCAAACCACAGCCCAGGACAGTGTTTCCCAACCAGGGTGCCTCCAACTGTTGCAAAACTACAACTCCCAGCATGCCCGGACAGCCAAAGGCTGTCCGGGCATGCTGGGAGCTGTAGTTTTGCAACAGCAGGAGGCACCCTGATTGAGAAACACTGTCCATGGAGATAGAACAGATACATTGTAAGTGTGTGGGAGAATGTGGGCACCGTACTTGGCACAACCACCGAGCGGCGCCCACATGGGGTGTAAAATAAGACGCTTCCCTTCATTGGCGCCAAACAGGTCAGACATCACCCGCACAGCCGCGGCGTGCACCAACATGGAGCAGAAGGGTGAGGTGACCCGAAATAACCCCGTCCGCACCGGGCGATGTACATCATGGCGATTATTTTATTATAGGAAAACAAGACGATGGTTCGGAATATTTATTCATCTCCGAGACAAAATAAAATGACACTAATTATTTACTAATTAACATTTCTATAATAGTAATTATTTAATTAAAGACAGAGGCCTCTGGTATAATTTGGCGCCGTTTACACCGCTTGTACTGTGGAATACAACGTGACGCCATAAAGTGACCAATGAGCTTGGGAAATAAGGGGCAGAATTCGCAAAAACACTTTTTTCTCGAGAACGGCGCAAACTAAGCCAAATGGGAGCGTAATCTGGGCAGGGATGTGGCGTAAATGGCGTGCGACACGTTTTAACAACATTTGGTGCAAAGTGCAAGAAAAGAAAAGAAATAAATTTGGTGTTAAATCCTGTATCTCCTCCAGTGGCCCGGACATGTATCTGGCGGGTGTATATACAGTATATATATATATATATATGAGGACGGTCTAGTTTAATTTTAGAACTTACATGTCTGCCAGAATTTGGCACAATTTTTGCTGCACCTAAACCACGCCTCTTTTTCCCCTGAGGCCACTCCCCTTTTCAGTGCACAGAGACAATGCCGCCATACAGTGCACAGAGACAATGCCGCCATACAGTGCACAGAGACAATACCGCCATACAGTGCACCGAGACAATTCCCGCCATACAGTGCACAGGTACAATGCTGCCATACAGTGCACAGGGACAATACCGCCATACAGTGCACAGGGACAATGCCGCCATACAGTGCACAGGGACAATGCCGCCATACAGTGCACAGGGACAATACCGCCATACAGTGCACAGGGACAATGCCGCCATACAGTGCACAGGGACAATGCCGCCATACAGTGCACAGGGACAATGCCGCCATACAGTGCACAGGTACAATGCCGCCATACAGTGCACAGGGACAATGCCACCATACAGTGCACAGAGACAATACCGCCATACAGTGCACAGAGACAATGCCGCCATACAGTGCAGAGACAATATCGCCATACAGTGCAGAGACAATATCGCCATACAGTGCACAGGGACAATGCCACCATACAGTGCACAGAGACAATACCGCCATACAGTGCACAGAGACAATGCCACCATACACTCCACAGAGACAATACCGCCATACAGTGCAAAGAGACAATGCCGCCATACAGTGCAAAGAGACAATGCTGTCATACAGTGCAAAGAGACAATGCACCGCCATACAGTGCACAGGGACAATGCCGCCATACAGTGCACAGGGACAATGCCGCCATACAGTGCACAGGGACAATGCCGCCATACAGTGCACAGGGACAATGCCACCATACAGTGCAAAGAGACAATGCCGCCATACAGTGCACAGAGACAATTCCCACCATACAGTGCACAGAGACAATTCCCGCCATACAGTGCACAGAGACAATACCGCCATACAGTGCACAGAGACAATACCGCCATACAGTGTACAGAGACAATGCCACCATACAGTGCACAGGGACAATGCCGCCATACAGTGCACCGATATAATGCCGCCATACAGTGCACAGATACAATGCCGCCATACAGTGCACAGAGACAATGCCGCCATACAGTGCACAGAGACAATGCCGCCATACAGTGCACAGAGACAATGCGCCATACAGTGCACAGAGACAATGCCGCCATACAGTGCACAGAGACAATGCCGCCATACAGTGCACAGGGACAATGCCGCCATACAGTGCACAGGGACAATGCCGCCATACAGTGCACTGGGACAATGCCGCCATACAGTGCACAGGGACAATGCCGCCATACAGTGCACAGGGACAATGCCGCCATACAGTGCACAGAGACAATGCCGCCATGCAGTGCACAGAGACAATGCCGCCATGCAGTGCACAGAGACAATGCCGCCATGCAGTGCACAGAGACAATGCCGCCATGCAGTGCACAGAGACAATGCCGCCATGCAGTGCACAGAGACAATGCCGCCATACAGTGCACAGGGACAATGCCGCCATACAGTGCACAGGGACAATACCGCCATACAGGGCACAGTGACAATGCCGCCATACAGGGCACAGAGACAATACCGCCATACAGTGCACAGAGAAAATACCGCCACACAGGGCACAGAGACAATGATGCCATACAGGGCACAGAGACAATGCCGCCATACAGTGCACAGGTACAATGCCGCCATACAGTGCACAGGGACAATGCCGCCATACAGTGCACAGGGACAATGCCGCCATACAGTGCACAGAGACAATGCCGCCATACAGTGCACAGGGACAATGCCGCCATACAGTGCACAGAGACAATGCCGCCATACAGTGCACAGAGACAATGCCGCCATACAGTGCACAGAGACAATGCCGCCATACAGTGCACAGAGACAATGCCGCCATACAGTGCACAGAGACAATGCCGCCATACAGTGCACAGAGACAATGCCGCCATACAGTGCACAGAGACAATGCCGCCATACAGTGCACAGAGACAATGCCGCCATACAGTGCACAGAGACAATGCCGCCATACAGTGCACAGAGACAATGCCGCCATACAGTGCACAGAGACAATGCCGCCATACAGTGCACAGAGACAATGCCGCCATACAGTGCACAGAGACAATGCCGCCATACAGTGCACAGAGACAATGCCGCCATACAGTGCACAGGGACAATGCCGCCATACAGTGCACAGGGACAATGCCGCCAAACAGTGCACAGAGACAATGCCGCCATACAGTGCACAGAGACAATGCCGCCATACAGTGCACAGGGACAATGCCGCCATACAGTGCACAGGGACAATGCCGCCAAACAGTGCACAGAGACAATGCCGCTATACAGTGCACAGAGACAATGCCGCCACACAGTGCACAGGGACAATGCCGCCATACAGTGCACAGAGACATACACTACTATGATGTGCTATAAACTATGCCGCCATCTCCAGCGCACAGATACCGCTGTCACTCTCTCTATATATAAATCTATTACACAACACTGATCTGCCACAAAGCAACAGATCCCCTGCTGAGCATCAGAGGTAATAACACTAGAGGGCGCTCCAGCACCCAGACCAATACAGGCAGGGCTCCGACCAATCACATCCATCATTGCTCAGCAGTGGGTTACATAACCAGCCAATCATAGGCCGGAGCAGATGCAGAGCCTCTAATGATTATTCATGAGCAGTGACATTGTTTATAATCCCGGAACACACTGTTACCATGGAGACAACCACACCCAGCCTGCCATATATGGAGCTGACCTCATCATATGACCTCTCAGCCAGTCCAGATCATGTGATGTCGTCTGGTAACCTCTGTCTCCATGACAACACTTCCGGCCTAAGCACCACCTTTGTAATTTATTGTGGGGACGGTCACTTGTTGGGGGCGGAGATCTTACTTAGTCGGTAGGAAGAAAGAGATGATTGCAAAAAAAAAAAAAAAAACTAACCGGAAGTGCCACCGGATAGGGGTGGATTTTAGCCGGTAATAGTCCGCAAGGGGCGGAGTAGCACCGTTTTGGGGGCGGGGATTAGACGGTAGCTTTCATAGATAGGGGGCGGGGATTAGTCCGGTACCTCCGCTCTCTGCCGTTGTTTCAGCTCTTGCTGTGCGCTCTTCTGCCGCGCCCTCTCCTGGCGGCTGGCGGGATCTCTCGGTTTGGATTTATCTCTCCGGCCCGCGGGCTCCATAGCGGCGTCTACAAGAGGATGAACGCTCGCCCGACTGCTAGTGCGCCTGCGCGGAGAGCGGGGTAGGGGAGGAGCGCAAGAGAGGCATCGAGTACCTCATACCTCCCTATAATACTACAATACTGCTCTATAACCACATATACCGGCACCGATCACCTCATACCTCCCTATAATACTACAATACGGCTGTATAACCTCATATAGAGGCACCGAGTACCTCATACCTCCCTATAATACTACAATACGGCTGTATCACCACATATACCGGCACCGAGCACCTCATACCTCCCTATAATACTACAATACGGCTGTATAACCTCATATAGAGGCACCGAGTACCTCATACCTCCCTATAATACTACAATACTGCTGTATAACCTCATATAGAGGCACCGAGTACCTCATACCTCCCTATAATACTACAATACTGCTGTATAACCTCATATAGATGCACCGAGTACCTCATACCTCCCTATAATACTACAATACTGCTGTATAACCACATATAGAGGCACCGAGTACCTCATACCTCCCTATAATACTACAATACGGCTGTATAACCTCATATAGAGGCACCGAGTACCTCATACCTCCCTATAATACTACAATACTGCTGTATAACCTCATATAGAGGCACCGAGTACCTCATACCTCCCTATAATACTACAATACTGCTGTATAACCACATATAGAGGCACCGAGTACCTCATACCTCCCTATAATACTACAATACTGCTGTATAACCACATATAGAGGCACCGAGTACCTCATACCTCCCTATAATACTACAATACGGCTGTATCACCACATATACCGGCACCGAGCACCTCATACCTCCCTATAATACTACAATACGGCTGTATAACCTCATATAGAGGCACCGAGTACCTCATACCTCCCTATAATACTACAATACTGCTGTATAACCTCATATAGAGGCACCGAGTACCTCATACCTCCCTATAATACTACAATACTGCTGTATAACCTCATATAGAGGCACCGAGTACCTCATACCTCCCTATAATACTACAATACTGCTCTATAACCACATATACCGGCACCGAGCACCTCATACCTCCCTATAATACTACAATACTGCTCTATAACCACATATACCGGCATCGAGTACCTCATACCTCCCTATAATACTACAATACGGCTGTATCACCACATATACCGGCACCGAGCACCTCATACCTCCCTATAATACTACAATACTGCTGTATAACCACATATAGAGGCACCGAGTACCTCATACCTCCCTATAATACTACAATACGGCTGAATGACCACATATACCGGCACAGAGTACCTCATACCTCCCTATAATACTACAATACTGCTGTATAACCACATATACCGGCACAGAGTACCTCATACCTCCCTATAATACTACAATACGGCTGTATAACCACATATAGAGGCACCGAGTACCTCATACCTCACTATAATACTACAATACTGCTCTATAACCACATATAGAGGCACCGAGTACCTCATACCTCCCTATAATACTACAATACGGCTGAATGACCACATATACCGGCACAGAGTACCTCATACCTCCCTATAATACTACAATACGGCTGTATAACCACATATACCGGCACCGAGCACCTCATACCTCCCTATAATACTACAATACTGCTGTATAACCTCATATAGAGGCACCGAGTACCTCATACCTCCCTATACTACAATACTGCTGTATAACCACATATAGAGGCACCGAGTACCTCATACCTCTCTATAATACTACAATAAGGCTGTATAACCACATATACCGGCACCGAGTACCTCATACCTCCCTATAATACTACAATACTGCTGTATAACCACATATAGAGGCACCGAGTACCTCATGCCTCCCTATAATACTACAATACTATATATAGAGGCACATAGTACCCCATAAAGTGGGGCAAAAAAAGTATTTAGTCAGCCCCCAATTGTACAAGTTCTCCCCCTTATAAAGATGAGAGGCTGTAATTTCCATTATAAGTTATAACCTCAACTATGAGACAGAATGAGAAAAAAATCCATAAAATCCCATTGTCTGATGTTTAAAGAATTTATTTGCAAATTATGGTGGAAAATAAGTATTTGGTCAATAAGAAAAGTTTTCACTCAATCTCCCGATACATGGCCCCTTCATTCTTTCCTTTACACGGATCTGTCGTCTTGGTCCCTTAGCAGAAAAACAGCCCCAAAGCCTGATGTTTCCACCCCCATGCTTCACAGTAGGTATGGTGTTCTTTGGATGCAACTCAGCATTCTTTCTCCTCCAAACACGACGAGTTGAGTTTTTACCAAAAAGTTCTACTTTGGTTTCATCTGACCATATGACATTCTCCCAATCCTCTTCTGGAACATCCAAATGCTCTCTAGCAAACTTCAGGTGGGCCCGGACATGTACTGGCTTAAGCAGGGGGACACGTCTGGCACTTCATGATTTGAGTCCCTGGTGGTGTAGTGTATTACTGATGGTAGCCTTTGTTACTTTGGTCCCAGCTCTCTGCAGGTTATTCACTAGGACCCCCGTGTGTTTCTGGGAGTTTTGCTCACCGTTCTTGTGATCATTTTGACACCATGGGGTGAGATCTTGCTTGGAGCCCCAGATGGAGGGAGATTATCAGTGGTCTTGTATGGCTTCCATTTTCTAATAATTGCTCCCACAGTTGATTTCTTCACACCAAGCTGCTTGTCTATTGCAGATTCAGTCTTCCCAGCCTGGTGCAGGTCTACAATTTTGTTTCTGGTGTCCTTCGACAGCTCTTTGGTCTTGGCCATAGTGGAGTTTGGAGTGTGACTGTTTGAGGTTGTGGACAGGTGTCTTTTATACTGATAACAAGTTCAAACAGGAGCCGTTAATACAGGTAACGAGTGGAGGACAGAGGAGACTCTTAAAGAAGAAGTTACAGGTCTGTAAGAGCCAGAAATCTTACTTGTTTTTGGTGACTAAATACTTATTTTCCACCATAATTTGCAAATAAATTCTTTAATAATCAGACAATGTGATTTTATGGATTTTTTTTCTCATTCTATCTCTCATAGTTGAGGTTATAACCTATGAAGGAAATTACAGCCTCTCATGTTTTTACGTGGGAGAACTTGCACAATTGGTGGCTGACTAAATACTTTTTTGCCCCACTGTACCTCCCTATAATTCTACAATACTGCTGTATAAGGGTTCGTTAGTTCGCTCCGTGCCGGATGACTGGTGACTAGAGCTGCCACGCCCCTTCCCATATGCATGAATGGAGGGGGCGTGGTGTGACATCACAAACAGGGAAGCTCCAAGCTTCCGTGTTCCGGGCACCGCTGCTGCCAGCCTGGAGATTGCGGGGGTCCTTATTTGTATTTTGGTGGAGTACCCCTTTAACTAAATTAAACAGAGAAAAGAACAGAGTGTCACGAAATGTTAACTCATTCATACATATGATGGAAAAATTAGTAAAAATTCACTATAAAAAGGGGAAACTTTTGGCTTTATAAACCTGAAACTGGAGATGAACTACAACTCCCAGTAAATTGTAGATTCGCCTGTAATCTACATTTTTTACCAAATCTGGACAAGTCTAAGAATGGTATAAGGGAAACTACATACCTCACAAGTTGTGGTACAAAACACGGCCCCAAATAGATAGCCACCACTTCTATCAATGGGAAGAATGATACATCTTCTGTATAATAATAATAATAAAAAATAAAAAAAAACATCCCGTAGTGTAGCAGAGGATGTTAGTTGTTCCCAGTCAGCTTTGTGTTAAATACAGGGAAAGTATAAAGAGAATGCGAAGGATGATACAGCTTTTTCATGATAGAAACCCAACTTGATGTGCAGCAGAGGATGTTAGTTGTTCCCAGTCAGCTTTGTGTAAAATACAGGATAAATGTAAAGAGAATGGGAAGAATGGTACAGCTTCTGTATAATAAAAAAGAATCCCATAGTGTAGCAGAGGATGTTAGTTGTTCCCAGTCAGCTTTGTGTAAAATACAGGATAAATGTAAAGAGAATGGGAAGAATGGTACAGCTTCTGTATAATAAAAAAGAATCCCATAGTGTAGCAGAGGATGTTAGTTGTTCCCAGTCAGCTTTGTGTAAAATACAGGCTAAGTGTAAAGAGAATGGGAAGGAT
>NC_079198.1:5135141-5142641 GCF_029499605.1 Hyla sarda | reverse complement strand
ATACTGCATCAGGGAGCCCTGAGTGATCCATCTCTCTCTCTCTCTCTTCTTCTTGATCTAGATCACCAGCCCATTCCTGCCCGGAAACTTCCAGAACTTCGCCCTGGTGAACCGCCAACACAGCGTCCGTATCACCACCGGATTCGTTGTGGAGATGTCCACCCAGGGGCCACAGCTATCGTACCGACAATTTGACCAGCTGGGGCAGGAATCCTTCTACTGGCAGCTTCCAGAGAACTACCAGGGGGATAAGGTAATGACGGGGGTGGTGGATTGTCTGACGCAGGGGGATCACATCTGATTGACCTCTTGCCTCAGAAATGAAACTTCTTGATCCGACTTCTGCATACACAGAGGCACAGCCGTCTGAATGGTTACAACAGCAGAACAGTGCGAGAGGATCACAGTTGCCTTCGCCAATCCCACAGTGACACGTAGACTTATCAGCATTGTATAGACAAGTGTTTCCCAACCAGGGTGCCTCCAGCTGTTGCAGAACTACAACTACCAGCATGCCCGGACAGCCAAAGGCTGTCCGGGCATGCTGGAAGTTGCAGTTTTGCAACAGCTGAAGGCTCCCTGGTCGGGAAACGCTTGTCTTATACGATCCCATTGAAGTCAATGGGAAGTGGATTTTAACGTGGGAACGCACTAATTCCGATGTGAAAATTGCGGCACTTTTTAGCCGTGTGAACATGAATTTAGTGTGGCCCCCTTTTCCGCCGTTAGGCTGTCGCATAAATCAACAGTACAAGCGAATGTGACAAACTTTGTAAGACGCTCATTGTCCTAAAACAAAAGGACGCACCCAGATAGAAATGTCCGATTGCTGCGAAACCCGTCACGCAGTTGTATCTCAGGGAGAATTGTAAATGATTGCAGGCGGGGTCTGATCAGACACTGGGTCTTGCCACAAGAGGGCGTAAAAGTGCTTCCTTCACTGCTATAAAAATGCTCTCGGAGGCTACTTTGGGGTAGTGTACCTCTTGGACTAGACTAGACCAGCTCAGACTAGAATAGACTAGACCAGCTCAAACTAGACTAGCTCAGACAAGATTAAAGGGGTACTCTGCCCTAAGACCTCTTATCCCCTGTCCAAAGGATCTGGGATAAGATGTCTGACCACAGGACCCCCCCAATCTCGCAGCTGCACCCGGCGTTCGTTTAGGGCAACAGGTGCAGCGCCGGAGGCTTGTGACGTCACAGCCACGCCCCACTTGTGACTTCATGGCCATGTTCTCTCAATGCAAGTATATAGGAGGGGGTGTGGCCGTAACAGGCGGGGTGGGGCGTGACCATGACGTCACAAGCTTCCGCCCCGCATCTCCAGTCATCCGGCACAAAGCCAAGTTTGCACTGTGTACCGGATGTCTCGGGTGCCGCAGCCGAGATTACCGGGGTCCCCAGCGGGGGGACCCACGCGATCAGACATCTTATCCCCTAAGATGTCTAGGGGCGGAGTACCCCTTTAAACTAGACTAGACCATCCCACCCTGTTCTCTCAAGTATAAGGGCAATCATATAAAACATGGTGCATAACACAGGATAAATAATAATAATAAAACACTATTAGGGGGTTTCTCCCACCAATAAAACTCATTCCTTGTCCATAAGAATGGGAGATAAAGGTAAAATTACGGGGGTCTCCAGTAGGGATCGACCAATTATCGGTTTGGCCTATATTATCAGCCGATATTCGCGATTTTGGACGTTTTTGCTATCGGCAATTACCTTGCCGATAAACCGATAATGCACTGCCCCCCCCACCGCCCCAGCCAGAGATCGCCGCTGCCCCATTGCCTCCCCCATCCCCGGTTTTATAATTACCTGTTCCCGGGGTCCGCGCTACTTCTGGCTCCAGTGACCGCTTGGGACTCCGCCGGAGCCAGAAGTAGCGTGGACCCCGGGAACAGGCAATTATAAAACCGGGGATGGGGGCGGCAATGGGGCAGCAGCGGCGGTGGTTGGACTAAGGACCGGCAGGCAGGGGGAGAGAAGCGGGTGGCGGTCTCTGGTCCCACAAAAGCCGCTGCATTTCATTGATTTAAAGCGCCCGTGGTCACAGTTGCCATGTTGACCCGCTATTCATGGGAGCTGCCGGGGAGAGACGTGTATAGCGCTGATACGGTCATGTGACTGTATTCATTTCTAGTCGTCGTCTTCTGCTTCACAAATACAGAGCAACGCCGATCCCAATGGGACCTAGAAAAGAGCGGCCTACCGTCAGGGGATGATGGGAGTGATTGGTGACCGGCAGTGTCCTTTCCTCCCCGGCCCTAAATGGTTACAGGGGTTACATGATATTCTGGACCTGGCTGGGGCCGCTAGATCTTGATTAAAGCCTTGCGACCCCTTATACTTCTATGACATCGCAAATGAGCCTTCGTATGTGTATATTTATATATATATATATATATATATATATATATATATATATATATACACTCTATATGACACACTATATGACGTCCAGTCTCAAATGATCCTGTTGTCTCTTTTGTATACTCAGCGGGAGATGCTCTTTGCTCGCATGCGGCGGGCCCACAAGGTATTAGACTTAGTCATGCTGCATGATGGTGTGTGATGCTGCATGATGGTGTGTGATGGTGTGCTTCATTGTGCTTGTGCTGGATATAACAGGGTTTTTTCAACCAGTGGCCCTCCAGCTGTTGCAAAACTACAACTCCCAGCATGCCCGGACAGCCGTTGGCTGTCCGGGCATGCTGGGAGTTGTAGTTTTGAAACAGTGGGATGGCCACTGGTTGGTAAATACTGACCTATTGACTACAGCAGCACAGTGACCCCTGTCTCTCGTGATCTGGATGATGTTGATGGTAATCAGGCCGATCGGCCTTTAAAGGGGTACTCCGGTGCTTACACATCTTATCCCCTATCCAAAGGATAGGGGATAAGATGCCTGATCGCGGGAGTCCCGTGATAGCTGTCACGCCCCGTCCAGTAGGCTTGCATTGAGGGGCGGAGGTGTGACATCACATGGGGGCGGAGGCATGACATCACACGCCGCTGGCCCTGCGGTCGCCGGTAATCAGACCCGGAGCGAACACACTCCGGGACTGATTACAAACGGGGTGCCGCGTGCATGATCACGGGTGTCCCCAGCTGCGGGACTCCCGCGATCAGGCATCTTATCCCCTATCCTTTGTAGGGGATAAGATGTGTAAGCACCGGAGACCCCCTTTAAGGCTTATGTTTTCTCGTGTGTGGTTTTCTCTAATCGATGCTCGAGCATGAACTGATCATAAATGGTCCCTTATGGTCCTGATCAGTCCCGCATGTGGTGTCCTCTTCCTGTGTGGGCCATCAGCCAAGCATACCATGATCTCACCTCATCATACAGATCCTTTACTGATCCCACCCCAGAATATCTGACCTTTTACTGATCCCAGCCCAACATATCTGACCTTTTACTGATCCCAGCCCAACATATCTGACCTTTTACTGATCCCAGCCCATCATACAGATCCTTTACTGATCCCAGCCCAACATATCTGACCTTTTACTGATCCCAGCCCATCATACAGATCCTTTACTGATCCCAGCCCATCATACAGATCCTTTACTGATCCCAGCCCAACATATCTGACCTTTTACTGATCTCAGCCCATCATACAGATCCTTTACTGATCCCAGCCCATCATACAGATCCTTTACTGATCCCAGCCCAACATATCTGACCGTTTACTGATCCCAGCCCATCATACAGATCCTTTACTGATCCCAGCCCAACATATCTGACCTTTTACTGATCTCAGCCCATCATACAGATCCTTTACTGATCCCAGCCCATCATACAGATCCTTTACTGATCCCAGCCCAACATATCTGACCGTTTACTGATCCCAGCCCATCATACAGATCCTTTACTGATCCCACTCAAGAATATCTGACCTTTTACTGATCCCATCCCAGCATACTTAATCTTTTACTGATCCCACCCCAGAATATCTGACCTTTTACTGATCCCACCCCAGCATACTTGATCTTTTACTGATCCTACCCCAACATACCTGATCCTTCACTAATCCCACCTTAGCATACCCAGTCCTCTAAAGATCCCACTCCAGCATACCTGATCCTCAACTGATCCTACCCAGCGTACCTGATCCATTACTGATCCTACCCAGCATACCTGATCCTTTACTGATCCGACCCCAGTGTACCTGATCCTTTACTGATCCCACCCCAGTATACCTGATCCTTTACTGATACCAGCCAGTCATACCTGATCCTTTACTGATCCTGCCTCAACATACCTGATCCTTTACTGATCCTGCCCCAACAAACCTGATCCTTTACTGATCCTGCTCCAACATACCTGATCCTTTACTGATCCTGCTCCAACATACCTGATCCTTTACTGATCTTGCCCCAACATACCTGATCATTTACTGATCCTGCCCCAACATACCTGATCATTTACTGATCCTGCTCCAACATACCGGATCCTTTACTGATCCCACTCCAGCCTACCTGATCCTTTACTGATCCTATCCCCTTTGCACGCTGATTGCTTTTGATGGTTCTGATCCTGTAATGGTCCTGGTCCACTGTGCATGGACTTATGACTGATCCAGATAACAATCCTGTACATCCAGCAGAACGAGTCCTCGCTGACAGAAGAAGAAATGCGCAGAAAATTTGCTTCTGAGGCTTTAGGAGAAACCCATGACCCTCAGCATCGAGTCCGGCGACAAGCCCAGGTAGATGAGTTACATGGGACTGCTTCTCCTTGCCATGCATGCCAGCGTAGACATTGTGGAGTCCCTCAGCTTCTGCTCCTAGTCCTTGTTCTCGTGGTGCAGATTAGGTGCAGTTTCTGTTTTGTCTGATCCATGTGTCTCTGGTTGACCCCCTGCCGTCCCTCGTATATCTGGGGGCTTGCGTGTTGTTTGATGCATGGCGTTTCATGCGGCGGTGCCCATCCTCTACTATAGAGCCAGTTCCTTATTGCAATAAATCAATGTTTCCCAGCCAGTGGTTATCTGGGCATGCTGAGAGTTGTGGTTCTGCAACAGCTGGAGGCACCCTGGTTGGGAAACAGTGCAGTAAATAGATAAATCTTGTGTTTCCATATATGATCCTTTGCATCTTTCCTGCATTTCCACCTATAACTCTGTTTGAGGCGCCGCTTTCTCCGTACGTCTGTCTCTCTTGTTGTCTGTTGTCCTTCTATCATTCTCTATTTCTTCCTTCTCTTTCCTTTTTTCTTTTCTGCACTTTGAAATTTCCGCTCCAGATGGATAAAAAGCAAGAAGCAATGGACCGTGAGATCTGGGCGCTCTTCTCCAATTTCTCCTCTGCGCCAAACAAAACAAAAGTACCGGACCCGGCTCTGCCTCCATCACCTGTAGCCGCACTGGCTGGTCCGCCATCGTCTCCTTCTGTGCGCCGCCATCGTGACCATGATAACGCGCAGTCACGGGCAAGAACGCACACGTTTCCCTTATCTGGTGCCCCGGGCCGAGTGCCCCAAAGAGCTACACATGAGGTATGCCCCCACTGTATGCCCACGGATGGACTCCTGTCCTGTGCTCTACCTTGTGTATTAGTGCGCCGTATCATTCTGTGCCGTAATCCTCCATTTCCATACCCCCCAAGGCTGGAGGTGGGACGCGGTCACTTCGCCAGGACTCAAATGTCCTGATCTCTCAGACACCAGGATTAAGAGGAGCTGAAAAGGTACAAGGATCCCCCCTTGTGCTGTGGTTGGTGCATGGTGTTGCCGGTCCTGTGTATGTGGGACGCTGCAGTGCTGTAGTAGTAGATGGTTGGCCTTGTGTCTTTATCGTGCTCTGTTCTCTTCCTAGTACTCTTTGGTCTACAAGGGCTTCTCTCTGTTCCCTGAAGGGATTTTCTACTGGTCCTTGCCTAAGGTTTTCCTTGGGGATAAGGTAATGTCACTTCGGGCCCCTCGTACCTCCATTGCGAGATCCATTCCTAGCATTTGTTTTCCATGTGATTTCCCTCAGCGAGGCCTCCGGATAACAGTCGCAGATTTTATTAGGTACACCTAAGATGGTGGGCCGATCCCACCGAAATCACTGGACCAGACACCCATTTACTGTGTATGGCCTCCTGACTACATGTCTGATCCTTTTGTTCTCAGTAAGATAAGCTGCTTCCAGAGCAATCTGAAGAAAAGAGTGGAGTCTGGCAGCGGTTTGAACTCCTCTCCCCATCCAGAATGCATTCATGCCCAGCAGAATTGAGCATGCATTTATATGGGGGTGGGGTCGGAGAGATAGCTGTCAGCCGAATGAGCTTCAGCCAAAAGCTGTTTGAAATTTACAGCCAACTTAAAGGATAAGTCACACGTAGGAAAATGTATCCCCTATCCAAAGATACGAGATAAGTGTTTGATCATGGGGGGTCCGACCGCTGTGTCCCAGTGGTCAGACTCCCCCACTATCAGACACTTATCCCCTATGCTTTTTATAGGGGATAAATAAGTAAAACAAAAACATTTTCATTGGTCAGGGTCAGAATGTTCAGACCCCGACCGATCACTAGAAAGACCAGTGAGAGAAGAGCGAGACACTTCGCTCCCCACTCTCTGTACCGGTGACCATGTCATTTTTGTCTTGGTTACATGGCACAGAGCCTGGAGCCAACGCAGTTGTTCCGCTCTTCTCTCGACTTGTTCTAGAGATTGGTCGGAGTCTGAACACTCAAATCCCGATTCCCAATCAAAACGTTTTTGTTTTTTCTTGTCCTTTATGGAAAATTGCCGAACTTCTGATCTTGTGTTGTTATTGCAGGTGACGTCTTATGGTGGAACGCTCCGCTACACGCTGACCTACACATCCGGGATCCGGGGATCGCCGCTGCCTGATGCTGACGTGCAGATCACAGTAAGACCTGAGCTTCAGCTTGTTCCTTGTTACTGGACTGCAGCCATGATGGAGGGTGGCAGACGCTGTTCTGTGTCCATTTGTTGTGGTAGTAGCAGACCAAAGCGATACGCCCGCTACCCCACCAATCGTATTTCTGTGTTCGCTTCCAGGGTAATGACATCACCTTGGTGGCATATCAGACTGAACTGCGCCCCCGTGAGAGCAAAACTTTTGAGATTGCATTCAGAGAGGTGAGACCAGGCTGAGAGATCTGTCTATGACCGAACCCTGATGACCATTGGTTTGATATCACCGCCATCTCTCTCCCTGCAGAGCCAGTGGAAGCGTCCAGATGGGCAGCAGGCAACACGAGAGCATCTGATGATGGCGTTGGCGGATCTAGATGAGATTCTTATACGGGCATCCTACTCCACAGACATGATATCTGCGGGCATTACTGCAGTGAGCATGGAGACAGCTGGGCCCTCATACACCAGCCTGCCGCAGGCCCTGGAGGTGGAGGAGTGCCGCTGCCCTCCAGGCTACAGAGGATTGTCCTGCCAGGTGAGGCCAGAAAGTGGAATACTGTATGTGCTGATCTGCTCCGATATTGTGATACTAAGTGTGACCTCCATATTAGGACTGT